>NW_025935065.1:0-48299 GCF_000764305.2 Hyalella azteca | reverse complement strand
TGATGAGAATGGCAGCAGCAACAATTTCACCGTTATTAGATTTTTCCGCGTACTCTATATATGATTCTGTATGACTTTTAAAGACAAAAGTAAATGCGGAAGAAATGATTTTCGAAGAACAAATGTCATGCTAATTATCTCCGTCCGTTATTTCTGATGCGAGTTAAACAAGAAATTCATAAATAATATATTTTGTACGATAGACCAAATTGATAAAGAATAAAATAATTAAGTTGTTGACTCAACCGACCGCTATGTTAATGATCATCTTAGCACGGCTAGCAATCAATGTAGCATGACTCACGGTCACCGCAGAATCATGTTTCACGATGACTGAGGAAGGAATTACGGGCGCCGTATCATGACTACCATGACCGTAGCAGGACTATATGATCGCTGTAGCGCGATGACGAGAAGATTCTCGAATGAAATTCTTTCGAAATTATTCCTAAAAAGGTCTTGTGTTATTAATGAAAGATAATAGGCGCTTCACGAATATCCAACGCCCTGGCTGCGGGGCGACTGTTTGTATGATTTAAATAATAATGTGATGATATCTTTGCGTGCACTGCAGCTCGGTGCTCCACTCCGTTGGCGCTGCTGTCTGCTTTAGAATTTACGGGAGTTAGAAGTGTAGGGATGTTTTAGAGAGCTTCATAATTAGGATTAGAGATTACGGAAATGAAAGTAAGTAGTATGAATGCATAAAAGATAACATTCACCGCTGCCGTGAACTGCCAACACATGTAGACCATACGCTCCGTGGGTGCGTATATGGTGCCCAAATAAATGTAAGACAATTGGACTTACATACGACATGATACGTAGCGTAGGATAGAAGAAACTGCATTACATTGTAAGCCTTAGGCTCAGGCGAAATATCGACACATGTGCTTACACAGGGTTTTATTCAGAGTCTTCAGACAACACGTATAGTTTCTGCAAGTTCATTGCAGAATAATAGCGAAGAATCTAATAATTTGAACAATACAATGCCACATATTGGCGAAGAATTTTATAATCTAAACATTTTGGATCTATAAATGTTGGCTTGAATAATTCAGACTATAATTTATGAACAAATAAGTTGAAGCGCGAAACTGACACCGAAATAATTCGCTCCTAAGGCAGGTATGAACAGAATGCAGGGTGTGAACCATCAAGTCAACCTCGGTACTAAAAAGGCAACTGAAGGTCAGAACAAGGCAACAGAAAGCATCTCTATGAAATTGCGATTGAAATTGCACACTTTATTAGTAGAGGTTTCAGTTAGATTCTAAGCTACGCCCGAAGCTACGAACGCGTAGCTTCGGACGATGTTCGTGACGTGTTTGCTGGAGACCTGGAAACTGGTCCATCGAGAAGACCTATCCAAACTGACTGTATAATGTAATTATTGCTTCATGGTAATTATTCACTGCGCAATTATTAATCCGTCTAATTATTTCTTAATCTCTCCCCGGCAATAGGCGTGGTGGATAAGAAGCGGGAATAGATGAGATGAACTAGTGATAGGTTCATCTTCTATGTGCACGACTTATATTGAATAATTCACATTGATTCGAATCAAACATTTCGAGGTGGCGATTGCCGCTTCATATGGAGACATCAAGCAGTCAAAAAATACACCGAAAAAAAAATAATAAAAAAAAATAAAAAAAATAATATAAATAAATTTCGAGGCATAAAGTTATACTCATGACGCGGTCTACGAACGTTGAGGTTACGTACCCGCCTGCTGTCTTACGCATCCTGGCGTTGCTAAACCCAGCAGAGGTCTTTAGACTACATTTTTTCGTGTCCGCATGTAGAGCATCGAAAGATTATTAACGCGCCTCCTCCTTTAGTGACAAGTTAAATCTTCGCGTAGCATTAAGAGTATACATGCAATGCAGCAGATTAATTTTATATTACTTATGATAAAATCTAATTAAATACGAACTCATAACTACTGAACACTTCTTCGAGGTCATGAGAACTTGAATATAATTGTATCCCAGACTGAACTATTCTCACATCCCCGGCCCGTCACGAATATCCCGCTTCTCAGTTCAGTATCATGAATACATGTACAATATAATAAATTCATTCAATGACGAATAAACATCAGGTAATTTTCACATGTATCTAGATACTTTTTACTCTGAAATGGCAATACAAATTCAAGTTATCGGTGAAAAGCAAATTCCTACATGAGGTCTTTGGATTCAACGAATGCAGTGAAATTTGAGTGTAGAAACGTATCCGTTTTTTCTTCCCTAAGGAAGGAAAGTAAAATGATTTTCCAAGAAAATATTACTTTAAAAACGAGTTGCAGCTGACATAATATATTTTCGAAAAGCTTTCTTACATCTTCTAAACACCAACGCAATCGTTTGAAAAGTTTGCTGCTTGGCAGGGGATTATTCCATATTATCTTCAACTAACTCACCACTACTTGACAATATCAATGATAAATATAAAGCGAATAACGCTTGTGTTTGACTCACCAAACATATTTCCTACACAGCAGATCGTGAAAGTTTACTGGTTGCATATGGGTAGAAAAAAATCGTGAATGTAACTCAGTCTTGAGCGTCACCATTCATACCGCAGAACTAAGGGTAGTCAGACCTTGATTTCCGCTCCTTGAAGAATTGCTTGGTTTGCTTGAATACTCATGCTTGAATAGCAAGAATAAATTGCGAATTCTTCAACAGTTGTGGTCGCTGTGAGCGGAACTAGCAATGAAATGTTCATTCCATAACCAAAATTCACCAAATACTAGCGGACAAATTTACAACTGATTCTTACTATTTAAATAGAGTCGGAATAAGAAACTGTGGCAGCGCCTTGAAAATGAAATATATATTCATTCAATAGAAGAACAAAATTTAGGTGAAATCGCGGTCATTCATATTCTTCCAGAATTTGGAATTAGGTCAGTTTCCATTTCTCAGCTCTCGGAAAGTTGGCACTCGCGCTTCATTCAAGGAAGAAATTGGGACGAATTAGGATTCATTCAAGGAAGTTACGGACCCGTCAGACTCGTGCAAAGAGAAACTCATCTGAAAATGGAATTTAAAACTCGTTGGCCAAGCAGCGACTTTGTCGACCGATGCAAGAAACTTTTTGAAGCTAAAAAAGAATAACTAGAATTATATTAAATAGTAGATAATTTAATCGCAGAGCATCAAAAATAGGGTTTTCAGCTGATGGCAATTATGATTTGTGAGATAAAAAGAAGCTATTGCAAGCTGTGCAAATAGGATTGTAGGCTGCTACTAGTTTTTCTCGAAAGTTTTTTTGAAAGTTATTTACACTATTTCAAAGTCAACAGTTTCTAATTTTACTTACTGTACTCAAATCACGCTGCAACCGGTGGTTGTGCACATTACTGATAACTCGTTGACTTTTTCTATTACCGTTTCCCAGTGGGTGGTTGCTACATACGACTACAAATTATCTGCTGTTCAAGTATCAATGAATAAATCCCTTATTTAGTTCATGTACCCACAATACGTGACTCAGCTGTGCGATGTTTAAGTGAAAAAGGATGAGAATAGTTTAGTTAGGGATGCGATTGACAGAGAAGACGCGTCATCAGACCGTAGTGTTCAGTAGTTATGGGTCGGGTGCGACTTCTAACTCGCGTTCTAGTAATAGTTTCTTCTGATGCTGCGAAATATATTTGAATCTCTCGCCGCAAATCTGCGGCAAGGAAAAGAAGGAATTAGACGATATGAACTAGTGACAAGTCGATCCTCTATATTCATCACGATAGACGACTCATATCAAATAATTCTCATGGATTCGAATCAGATATTTCGAGGTGGCAATTGCCGCTTCACGAAGCGCCTCTGTACTACAGTGGCGCGTTCTTCAATAATAATAATTGAAAAATGTAAATAATAATTACAAGGGATCGATTGTAATAACAATCCCCACACTCTCCTGGGCCCGGAAGTTTTCTGGTGAGAGCTCCGAATAAATTAATTTCCTCCTTGAATGTAACTCATTCATGAGGTCGCGATTCATTGGCCTAAACCAAGGGCACCTTGATTTCTACTCATGGATGAATAAATTTGGTGAGCTTGAGGCGTCCACAAGATTTATTCTTATTCAGACTCAGCGGAGTAATAATAAATTTTGATTTGATTCGTAATTAAAGTGTGAACATATGAACAGATTGCGCCAGAGTTTTTGTATGGTCAGGTGTTAATGAATTATTATACCGGGAATACATGTTTCATGTCGGAATCAAGTGTTGGTGATGCATACAATAATGAAGTTACTTGAGCGAGAAAAGTTTTGGAACATTTGTCAGAAAATCAATTTAAAGATGATATCTCAGACGACTCCTGAAATGAATGGATAAAGACTCCAAGTAATCGGATAAAAACACGGGGAAATAACGGAAAATATATGGGATTCATTCCTAAATCTACCCAATTGATCGATTGTTCACAAATTGCTTGAAGGGATACTTAACAATTTCTTTGGGGTGTAAAAATAATAATTAAACAGGTATGTTAGCGAAACGAAATCCGTTCCCCTTTTTGTGCAATAGTTTCTTGTTATTATAATAGGAAATATTCCAGTATGGTTTGCGTATTCGAAGGCTGCAAGTGCGCTGCTGTTCAAACTGAAAATCACTTCTCCGTTACCATTTCGATGGAGATGTTTGGTAACATTTCGATAAACTCATTGCCTTGTAACCATCTACGTGGAAAAATATGTTCAAACTGTACGCATCATTAATATACAAACGTTTACATTTGCTGCGTTGAAACGACTATGAGAAGGAAAAATACTTCAGTTGTTGATAAAATTTTAGTTGTTACGATTAATTTTATTTTTGCTTTCAGTAGTTATGAATGTGTGACGGAACTTCTCGAACTCCTAACGCCGAAAAAATTAAATCAAATTTAAATGTGTGATGCGTGCATCCCTCAGTCAGGCGGTGTTTTGGCTCGTGAACGGCGCAGTGAGACGAATAGCGTCGCCTTCTGACTTCGTCTCAGTGAGCGCGCCTCAACAAGGGCTCGGGCTTCGGTCCTGCAATAGGCAATCATCGGATCATGTCATGCCGGGCGCCTACCCCAACTGCTGCAAGTTTTAAAATCCTGTGGTCATCAAAATAGAACTGAATAATTCCGAATTTTCTTACTATACAAAACCTATTTTCATTTTCCTATTATGATTTTTCGAGCACTGGTTTCGGAATCATGTCATTCTTCATCCAGCCTTTTGATTTCTTCAATGAAATTAGTACCATGAAGTTTCAATTACATTATGCAGTCAATTTTAGATAGGTCTTCTCGATTGATCAGTTTTTAGGTCTCCAGGAAACACGTCACGAACATCACAGTATGTTTATGCCGTGTTCGTAGCTTTTATCTGACTGAAATTTTCAATAACTTTTTGGTTCGAAATCTTCGTCGTTATATCAAAAAGTTGCAAATTAATCATTATATCCGCGAAACTCGCTCGTATATCTGAATCCTTTATCACAAAGTTGTAATTTTTATATTCAAAAATTGCTTCTTACCACTTGCTCCAGCGCCCTAACTCACGGTAACGCAATATTCTGAAGTCGATATTCACCATCGACCTCATTAACGAAACCACATTTTTAGTCCGTGCCAAACTACTGCCAATAATGCAAGTTTTACTCGCACATCTTCCTGCTATGTCATTTAATACAAAATACTCAATAGAAAAAAAATCCCGTGTACGATGAGCATCGGCTTTCTTGATTTTACTTCTTCCTCAAGTATATAAATATCACGCGTATCCATTTTCAAAGCTATGAAATAATTATTACCAGCCAAAATTGGAGTAAAAACAGACTACATATTGTAGATTCGAAGGAGACATCAAGCAGGCGATATATCTTTACCGATAACTCGCTTAATTTTTGTTATTATAATATTTGCAGAGCATGTTGGCGCTAAATACATGGACAAACTCACAGCCTCTTGTTTTCTGGCGCGTAGTTATAATACTGACTGATCTGTTCAATAATTCGTACGTTTTTTACAGTTGGGAGTGAGAATAGTTGAGTTTGGGAGACAATTGCCTGTCGAAGGACGTCTTTAGACTGGAGTTTTCAGTACTTATGCATGAGACGAGTTTGTCTCCGACTTTAATTATAAATATAATAAATGAATAAACTAGCTGTAATAATATTTAGGAGCCTTAAGGCTAGGTAAGGATTAGAAGTAAAGTATGATGGAGATATTTACTTTCTAGACCCTTGGCAAGGGTCTAGAAAGGCAAAGCTTGGGCATCGCTGCTGCCCTCGACAACCGCCGCTTGATGAGGCTTTGTCCGACAGCCGCGGACGCTTCAATCGCTCGGTCATGAAGGAGCATTCGGTGTTTAATCATATGTTTAACATCGAAAATCAGTTTTTTAATATGTTCGTTTGTCTAAAAACATAGAAAAACACATATTTTAGAGTTCCTCTTATGCCACGAGCAATTGTACTGATGTCTTTTTAGTGTTCATTCCTTGCAAGCCTCTCTTCCAAATAATGTGTCCATATTTTCATATATTTAACATGTATTAACAGGTGATCCGAGAGCTGCTCCAAAATAGTTAGGTTTATAGCACGTTTTATCGAATAATTTATATTTTATAATCTAATAATAATATTGTGTTTAACCTTGTATCAACATATCCAAAATTTCCAATGAATTTCCCAAAAGATAATGATTAAATATCAATTATTTGCATTAATGCGTATCTTAATTAAGTTAGTATATTAATTCCACTCAGTTATTTCAACGCAAATTGAAAAATTCTACAGTTATTCTCCTTCAATTCGGGCAAGAATATCTTTAATTTTAAACTCAATTTCTAGACTATAGTGGAAAGTGTTTCATGTTGTTACAGTCCACGAAATAAAACTACACCTATATAACAAACGAAGGCTTCAAGTAGACGATTGCTCGTCATAACTCTATTGTTTTTTCTTGCGCTTCGGCGATGTTGTTTGCTGCCTGTCTATGAACTCATAAACTCAAACTGCAATGCACTGATGTATAAATTAACTGACTGGTTGGCTTGTGTGCCTATAGTGAGATGTGAGAAGCCTATGTGCCTATGTGAGATGTGGCTTGTGTGCCTATGTGCACTAAAGGCTTGAATTAGGTTCAAGTCCGTTAATAAGATCGATGGGAATATCGACTCAACAATATTGCAATATCGCGAGTATTGCAATATTGTTGTAGCCTCATCTTTAGGGCCAACCCCCACCATGCATCTCATGATGATGGCGCGCATTGTGGATGTTGAGTTTTATGAAGTGGTTTATACCTGCACTTAGTTTGCAGTACATAACTAATGGCGTGCAGTGGTTGGCATTGAAGAAGCACAAACCGAAATAGGATATTTGCTTCCCTAATGATTATTATTTCAGCACTGGACTGATGTCGTTTTATTTCTCGAGCGTTTTGATCGTTTAAATGTCAGTAACAGAAATATTCATCAGATACATATTGATTATTATATTATATCATATTCCCATGCTTTAACGCCGGGACACAAATAAATTTAACTTCCAAGTGTATTTTAGGAAATTCAACCCAGGAAATTTAACCTGAGAGGTACTTGATGATTATTTTACACCAAAGTTTTCTCTTTTCATGAAAATTCAAACCCTCATTGCATGTCATCACTTATTTTTATTGCTCACTTGAACATGCGGGTGTTATTCATGTTACCGAATAATCATATGAAAGAAGTTTTTCATGACATTTTTGTACTGAAGAAAACTTATTGGATACATGCATTTTTGCACTAAAAATTTTACTACATAGGGTGGGCTGGAAGGAGACATCAAGCAATCAATATCTATTTTCAATAATAATAACTAGATATTTTTTTAATACCAGAGTAAGTTAGCATTAAATACATTGACAAACTCACTACCTTTTATTATGTTCTCGTAGTCATGGTACTGAACTGATATGCGTAATATAGTGTTTGTTGCGGGTGGGGAGAGGGGTGAGAATAGTTTAGTCTGGGATACAATTTCATGTAGGAGCTCCTCACTTGCCAAAGTATTCAGTAGTTATTCATATGAAGCAACGTTGAAAACTGTTATCCTTCATCGTCTTCTTGATTTTCTACTATTTTTGAAACAGCGCTGCGAAGCGTCTTGGGTTACTATGGGGCAAATTAGTTAAGTAAACCTTGTGACATCGGGCATAGGAGTACTTTTTAATCAGAAATATAGTTTTTTGTCCTACACTTCGAACTGGCGTACAAAAAAATGGCTTCCAGGTTCAGTCTTGCATTTTTGGCAATGTTTTTTTCAAAGGTTTTCCCTGCGGTGCGACAGGTTTGTTTAGCTTGATTTCGTGCTCTAAATAGCATACAGGTTATAATCAGCGTCGCAGCGACATCGTTAATAACGCTTGTTGGCTTGTAGTAATATGGTATGTTTGGACGCAACGTAGCTCACATTATAGTACCCATAATACGATTACTTTTGTTTAAATATTTATGAGCCCTCAGCGCTGCTGAAAAGCGTCTAGGGGAAGAAAAACAACGATAAAACTGTACTAAAGGCTTGAATTAGGTTCAAGTCCGTTAATAACATCGATGGGAATATCGACTCAACAATATTGCAATATCGCGAGTATTGCAATATTGTTGTAGCCTCATCTTTAGGGCCAACCCCCACCATACATCTCATGATTATGGCGCGCATTATGGATGTTGAGTTTCATGAAGTGGTTTATACCTGCACTTAGTTTGCAGTACATAACTAATGGCGTGCAGTGGTTGGCAGTACATAACTAATGGCGTGCTGTGGTTGGCAGTACATAACTAATGGCATGCTGCGGCTAGCAGTACATTAGTAATGGACATCGCCTCATTTCTTCCATCCTTTTGATAAGTACTAGGTCCTAGTTTCTTGATGTAAGTGAATTATCAAGTCAACCTCGTCACTAAAAAAATGCAACTAAAGGTCGGAACAACAAGGTAACAGAAGTCATCCCTATGAAATTGCTATTACACATACATTGTTACTGACATTTTCCGTTACATTCGAAGTTACGACCAAAGCTACGAACGCGTAGCTTCGGATGATGTTCGTGACGTGTTTCCTGGAGACCTGAAAACTGGTCCATCGAGAAGACCGATCCAAACTGACTGTATAATGTAATTATTGCTTCATGGTACTAACTACAATGGAGGTATCAAGAGGCTTGAAGAATGGTAGCAACATCGTTTCATTATTCCTCAACGAGAGAACAATTTATCGTGTAGCGACCTTGTAAATAAATTTCGTTTGTTACCATCCGTTCATTTTTAATGCTGACACCCGTCAACTTTAAGATCTCATTTATGCCCATTCCAATTCAATTAATATCATTACCGATAATAAAATGTAATATGAATATTGTTGAAAATTAGTTATTAATGTAGTTTTAGTCTCTACACAGACTATTTCTTGAGGTGAAATCGAGTAATTATACTTGAAAATGTATATTTACATAACTATTGTTATTCATGTGAGGTAGTGCGCAAACCTCATTACGTAATAGCGCGGAGTAACTGTAGTTTATAGATATATGCCAGGAAATATTGTATTGCAGTGGCGCAGCATGGTGAATACAATGGTGGCGCAGCAGTTGGTGGCGCAGCAGTTGCTATTAGAAGACGTCCGGTTTGAGGTGGCGCTCGCTTAGCCCCGTTATATATGAAAGGATTTACTTGTCTCCCCTAACAAAGGCATATAACTTCAAGAGCTTTAGCGTTTCTTACACCCTGCAGTCAACTGATCTGTATGGATTAAAAATTTTACTTATTACAAATTATTTTTTTCCCCCATGCGCAGTAGAGTTCAGTAACATATACATAACTACTGAACATTGCAAAATAATCGCTCCTGACGAATGCAAATTTTATCTATAACTAACGTATTCTCCTATCTGATGTATGGTGTCGCGGGAGAGCTGCCACACATATGAGCTATGATCGTCCAACTCCGACTAGATAGTGGAAAATACCAATAAACTTTCAATTTTCTGTGGCCGACGGCTGTTATGTTTGCTTGAGCAGCCTCTGTGAGATATAGGAAGAGGTTAGTTTAGGATAAAGTTACTTGCCACGATATCGAACCTGTCAGTAATTTTCAGTTATTCTTTTTACCTAGTTAGGTAAATCTACTGAATACGTATGTAAATTCTGATTAATCATTGCATATTTACACGCTGCATGACTCCTCTGCTTCTTGTTATTGGCACAGAAAAAGACGCTGATTCTGGAGTCCATGATCAGTAATTTGTAGATTTCATCTGGCATCGTCTATAATAAAGTAGGCATTAAATAAATAAGGAATTATTTATTTATTAAATTAATGTTATAATTAATAATAAATTAATCCCATTAATTAATTATGTCACGAGGCGCCGTATGCAAGAAGCCGCTGATCTGCTTATCTTCCGGTCATATGAAGAAGCACAAACTGAAATAGGAAATTTGCTTCGCTAATGATTATTATTTCAGCACTTGACTGATGTTTTATTTCTTGAGCGTTTTGAGCGGCTAAATATCAGTAACAGAAATAATCATCAACTACATATTGATTATGTATTATATTACATCATATTCCCATGCTTTAAAGCCGGGACAGAAATATATTTAACTTTCATGTGTATTTTAGGAAATTCAACCCAGGAAATTCAATCTGAGAGGTACTCGATTATTTTACACCCAAGTTTTCTCTTTTCATAAAAATTCAAACCCTCATTGCATGTCATCATTTATTTATATTGCTCACTTGAACATGCGGGTGTTATTCATGTTGCTGAATAATAATATGAAAGAAGTCTTTCATGACTTTTGTACTAAAGAAGACTTATAGGATACATGCATTGTTGCAATAAAATTTTACTACAACTGGTGGGCTGGAAGGAGACATCAAGCAACCAATATCTGTTTTTAATAATAACTAGATATTTTTTTAATTCCAGAGTAAGTTAGTGTTAAATTCACTAATAAACTCACAACCTTTTATTATGTACTCGTAGGCAAGGTACTGAACTGATATGCGTAATATAGTGTTTGTGACGGCGGGAGAAGGGGCGAGAATAGTTTAGTCTATGATACAAGTACCTCATGAAGCTCCTTGCTTGCTAAAGTATTCAGTAATTATGCATATGAAGCAACGTCGATATCATGAAGGGTTGATAATTTTACCCTTTTCGGGTATATTTTTGAAACTTGGCGCAGCAAAGCATCTTGGGTTATTATGGCGCAATATAGAATAGTAGAACTTGCGTCAATCAGAAATACCGTTTTTGCCCCACACTTCGAACTGGCGCACAAAAATGGCTTTCAGGTTCGGTCTTGCATTTTTGGCAATATTTTGTTCAAAAGTTTTCACTGCGGTGCGAAAGTTTTATTTTGCTTGATTTCTTTCTCTAAATAGCATACAGGTTATAATCAGCATCGCAGCGACATCGTTAATAACGCTTGTAAGCTTGTAGTAATGAAGCCTTATACCTTAGCGGGATAATGAAGCCTAACCCTCAGTAATGCCTGCCTACGAGCTTCGGGATCTCACAACATCTGGCGACGAAACTCGAATTGATTTAGAATTTAAAGTTTGGGCATCGCTGCTGCCCTATATCGGCAACAGCGGCTTGATGATATGAAAACAATCAAAACCTGGCAGCTGAAATTCAACAGGTACAATTTTCCCCCCGTGATTTTTAGGAAGTGTTTCTGTAATACAAATAATGTCTATACTCTCGTTTGCGATCACAGTTAACAGTTCACTTTTTTTGTTCAAAACGGAATCCGAGTTTGTGTATTATTATATTAGTTTTACAGTTTGAAATAGTTATACGAGATCTCTCATCTGGTGATAGACTGATAGACAATAACCTATTAGATTAAAAATTGATATGAATATCACAAAAAAGCTAAGCTGCAAGCGCATAAGCAGATTATATTATTAATTTATCTGACGATCGCCCTCTTTGATATGTCATAACCAGAACATGTGCTTTTAAATCCAATATACAAGGGCAGCAGTTTAACTCAGGTTAATCAGTAGTTCCTGTTCGTTAATAAGGCCGAATGGGAATATTGACTCGAATAATGCTGCGGCATGAGATATAGCGCGGGAGCGGATGCAACCTTAAATTTTTTATGGAAATTTTGCAGAAACCATAAAATTTTATACAAACCCCATCAAAACTGTTAAAAAATCCAGAAAATATTGGCAAATACAAATTATTTGATGGCATATTCATTCAAATTTATTCCTTGAATAAAAATTGATTATTTATTGACAAATTGTAACACATATGATGCCCAATAAAGTCACGACAGAATGTTATTGATCCGAAATATATTACTTTTGATTATATATAAATTTATATATATTAGGAAACTATATTTCCAGCAGTTGTCCAGAAAATAATACTGCAATGCGAGTGTTTATATAGATATTTTATATATAGGCTTCAAGGTGATGTGCGCTCCCATATAGGAATCGTTTTTTTCCTTGCGTTTCAGCGGAGGTAATTAATAACGCTGTCTATGAAATCACTGCCTACAAAAAAGCAAGGTGAGAACTGTTCCGTTTGCTTGAGCAGCCTCTGTGTGACGTGGGAATAGTTTAGTTTAGGATAAAGTTATCGCGTCTGTCAGTGGTTTTACTTCTTCGGCAATTTTCAGCATTCTTATCAGATACCAAATTTCAATGTTATGTTTCGTTAAATCTCCCACATACGTTGGTCGTTTCTAAAAAATTATTGCAAAAATTTTCGCTGCCTGACTCCAGGTACTTGTTTTTCGCACAGAAGAAAACACCGATTTTTAGAGCATCATCACTGATCAGCAGCAGTGGCATTGAGATTAAAATTAAAATTTGATATTAGCTGGCATCGCCAGCGCTATCTGCCATCAATAAATTATATCACCGAAGACAGTACGGCGATAATTTATTACCGTAATAAATTATCGCCGTACCCAAGAAGCCGCTGATATTTATATCTTCCGGTCATGAAGAAGCACTGGACTGATATCGTCACATTCCTCCAGCGTATCGATCGTTTGATTATCGGTAGCAGTAATATTGGTCAACTACATATTGATGATTATATTATAGTATATTCACATGCTCTAAAGCCACAACAGAAATATATTTATATATCTTTTGAATTTCAGGAAACTCAACACAGGAAATTTAACCTGCGAGGTATTCGATTATTTTACACCCGAGTTTTCTCTCCTCATGAAAATTCAAACCCTCATCGCCCGTCTTCAGTTATTCTTATGAATCACTTAAAAATGCGGGTGTTATTCATGTTTTTGAATTATAATATGTAAGAAGTCTTTCATGACTTTTTCAAACTGTATAAATCTTTTTGGATCCATGCATTATCGCACTAAAAATTTTAATATATCCGGTGGCTATAAGGCGACATCAATCAGGCGATACCTATTTAATAATGACTACTTTTTTTTTAATTTCAGGGTTGTATATTATATATTCAGGGTATATTATATTGCAGCACAGTTCAGTATCATGACTACGAGCACATAATAAAAGGTTGTGAGTTTGTCGATGTAACGCCATCTTACCCTGAAATTAAAAAAAAAATTAGTCATTATTAAACTGGTATCGCCCGATTGATGTCGCCTTCCAGCCACCAGATATATTAAAATTTTTAGTGCGATAATGCATGGATCCAATAAGATTTATACAGTTTGAAAAAGTCATGAAAGACTTCTTTCATATTATTATTCAAAAACATGAATAACACCCTCATTTATGCTTGTGATGGCGGGGCGGTAGGTGAGAATATTTTAGTCTGGGATACAATTGCCGGAGGGAGCTTTCTACATTCTGAAGTGCTCAGTAGTCATGCATATCAAGCCGTATCTGCTATCTATTAAATCTGAGCTTCTGTGCCTCTTTTATAAAATTTTTGTGCCCCTGCGCTGTGAAGCGCCTTGGGCTACGATATCAGAAGATTCAACTAACCCGCATATACACCTCTTCCGTGCTTCGGGAACACACAATAATTTTGAACATATTCATATATTTGCTAAAACGACGCATATTTCCCTATGCTAGAATCATTGAATAACTCGGCCAAACTAACCTCGTGAGGTCGAATGTTTATGCCGGCGATTGTGCTCCACTGGCGACTCAGCCAATTATATCATAGCGATAACTTGGTGAATGATATTCCTTTTGGCAATGCACCTCAGTGCTTCGAAATTCTTTGAATTTTTTCTTCTACAAACTAATCGGGCATAAATAATTTTTGTACCACGTTCAACAGTTGTTATTGAACAGAGATAGCCTTAGTGCATTTTATATATTATATTATCGTAAAAATATATAATATAACATAGCAGATGCGTCTCATAGGTGAAGTAAGTTTCTCCTTCATTTATCTCAGTATTACCATTGACATTCAATTTTTGGAAAGAAACTTTTCTACGTAAGAAAATTACACTTTTTGGTGGACTCGTATATTTTTCTCGTGTTTCCCTTCAGACTCGCTCCTAATAAACGCATCGTCGCACACTTGGCAACGAGATTCAGGTATGCCAACGAGTGATTTAATAACATATTTCGCACGCCCTATTTATTTCTAGGGTTACGAAAACCAGAACTGGACAATTGTAAGCAAAGCGGTAAATGACGCATGAAAGAATAGTGAGTTTTTTGTACATTTAGGTCAATTATAGCTGGTTTTTGCCAGATAGTTTAAGGTGATGAAGATTGAAGCAACGAGTTAGAAGGTTAGAAACTGGCATGTTGGCTCGTGAAAGTTTAGTGCGAAATCGATAAGGTTGCCGGGTTGTTTAGAATCGCTTAAAAGTCAATATGGTCTAATACTATAATAGAAACTGACACCGCAGAATTAAATTATGTTTACTTAATCCTGCAAAAGAAAAGTTACGTACTCGAACGTCGAGGTTACGCACCCGCCTTCGCCTTCTAAATTCATTTAACAATACACTCAAAGACATGGAGATACAATATTCCATAGCGATGTATGCGTCAAGTCTATGCTGTCCTACGGATAGACCAGTTACGCGTTGCCATGCCAGACACAGGTAGGGCTCTTCTCGAATTACTGACTTATCATCATATGAGCAAATGACTACGTAATTACATTTCTGCAAGACGACTGAACAATCTAGAGCATAAATTCTTATTTTCATAACTACTGAAGACTCCGTTCACCTACTGAGCATCATGAATAATTGTATCTCAAATAAAACTATTCTTTATTTCGCAGTCACGAAATTACAACACAGTTGAATTTCGTGAGAAATAAGCTCAGTAATTATCTGACGAATAATATAAAAAAAAACGTTGTTGCACGAGCATGAGAAGATTATTAATTTCACAGATATTTTCATTCCTTTTTATTCACAAAATGCCATACCAGGAAAATGTGTAGCATACGTAGATGGCCATGAGCGCAGTACGGAATAAGATAATTTATAGGTCAATGAATTATGAAATGAATGTAACGACTCGCACAATTTGCAGTAAACTGAGATAAATTACTGGAGTGTATGCCACGTAATTAGTTTTCGTCTGATTTTAGTGCCTTGTTGGCATAAAAGAATAGTTTTGTGAATGCTGAAATGATTGAGTATCGATTATTGATAGCTATGGCACGTGAGGTATAGGCGTGTCATAGTTGTTATTAAGTTCAGTAATGTAGATAAAACCTGTACGGTGGGCTTGCGGAGCGAAGCCGTGCACTACCAATTTTGTGCGCCAGTCAGCTTCAACTAACTTTGATGAATTTTCATTCATTTGAGTTTAATCATTCACCCATCTACTTCATTATCTTATATATAACCATGCGAATGCAAAGAATATCATTATCGATAACATAATGCATTATGAATATAGTTGAAAATTACTTTTCATGTCAGTTTTTGTATTCAAGTAGACCTAGTTACGTGTATAAGTATGTAATGTAATTTCAATCTTAAATATTTATTTATATAATTATTGTTTTTTATGGTGTTGGGTTTCTAAAACCTTACTTAACTTATAGCAAGGAGTTGTTTGGCTACGTGTAATAAAAAGATTCGCTGAGAGCTTGTACGTTGTTGGCGCAGTCTGGTGTCCGAATGAAGCTCTGTTGTGGTAGTGAAAAGCGTCCAGCGGGAACAGTCGCGCGCGCGCTTGGCATCGTCAAATCAAGAGGGCCTCGCACAGTGATTCTTTCTTGCCATGCTATAGACTTGCTATTATTTTCCTTTTCGCCATCCTTCGTCTGATCTGTAGAGATACAAAAATTATGAAAACTTTTTTTACCTTCTATAATTTTCGTAAACAATGTCGAGGAATTGCTTATACAAAATTACTGAAAACTACAACACAATCGTGCATAATGAATGCAAATTTGATCTATAGCTTAAGTATTCCTACATCTCGAGGATGGTGTTGCGGGCGAGTTGCCACATATGAGCTATATCCTTGCCTATTTCTGACTAAATCACGGAAAATGTAAATATACATCCATAAAACTGGCCTTACTAAGTATTTGTATTGTTATTAATTTTTAAATGCTGGATAATTAATTGTATTTGCTGCAGCAGTGGCTGCAGGCTGACAGCTCCTTTGGCATTAAGCTGTCGCGAACTAAAGCCAACGGATTCAAGGGAATCTATGCACTTCGCGGATGCACCTTGGGGACAAAATATTACCTTCTGAAAAGGACCTTAGTATGGTTGAAAGCGAAAAATTCCACCTTTTTTGTGAAAAAAAAAATTCTTTCCTTGCACATACGGTGACTCAGGAAATTGAATGCAAAGTTCAAAGCCCTCGAATTTCATGCCCTGAAGGTAAAAAAATGACCCTTTCGTGCGTACTAGAGCCATTTATATCGCAATTAAGTTGCAAAAATAATGGTAGACGCAGCTTTGCGAGGCCTTTATTTTGGCTTATAAAAAAAGTGGAAATGATTTTCAAAATGGCCCTGGCTGTCTGCATTTCATACAAGCAATGCACAATGCTAAATGATGTTGATTGATGGTGTGACTTAAGCCAATAAGCTTTAATCAATTGGATTTTTCTTGAATGGAAAGGTTTCAAAAAATTCCCTTCTGGGCACAATTACCAGAAAGGTTTCAAAACCTACCTGGGTCAATTCCCATCACGAATGGACATAAAAAGCGTCCAAATGGAACCTTTCGGGGAAAGGTTCCTTCTGGGACATGGAATGCACCGCAAAATCAAATTCCGCAAAATCAACAGCAAAGTTGCTGTTGAGCATGGAATACCCCTCCAAAGACCGATTGCACAGCTTCTAAGCAGCAGGAGGGATAAACATACTGATATTCATATCAATATGGCTAATGTGCACGGCATCAACTCTCAACCACCTTTGCAGTTAGTGTTCTGCATAGATGGTTGAGTTTGAATATTTTTTATTGATTAAGGCATATGTTAATGTGAGATTATGCTTATGTTTCACGAGAATCCCCTATCTTCTCGTTTCAGAGTTTGCAGAAATAAAGCAAAGATGAGCTGTAAAAAATATAGATGTGATGATGACAGTGATAGCTGTGACGACCCGGAATTACAAGATGATAAACTGGCGCACACACAGGAGCCCGATGCTGATGAAGGAAGTAGCGAAGCTGACGCAACTTCTTCGACTGGTGGGTACTCAATAAAATGAATCTATTGAACTAAATTGACTTTCCTATACATGCTTGCATGGTTTGTTTGATGCTTTGGGACTCAAGTGTGGTGCCTTGATCTTTTCAGATGGAACGATTATCCCCGAAAGTGAGGCAGGCAGTGGCATGTCGGCTGCCGAGGAGGAAGAAGAGGTGGTTGAGCAAGTGGCAGCAAAGCCACGTCGATCGTTGCGTGAGAGGGGAAAAACGCCCAGCACTGCCAGCACTGCTGAAAGTCTTGACGAAGACTCGGAGGCCAAGACTTCACTCGGAACACTTGTGATGGCCCACTCATATGACACAAGTAACAGGTTCTATACCGTTGGTTCCGTAGCTGGTCGAAATGAACGGGTCACGCAGCATATATGGCAAAAAGTCTATGGACGACAAGAGTCTTTCAAGGCTCCCTTTGAGCGAAATGATATAGTTGGTGCCGCACATATGCAGTGGTTGTGACTTTCATAAGAACATGACATCGTCTGTCTGCTTGGCATGATGGCACATGCCTATTTTGTGTGTGGACTACACTTAACACCACCTCAACACGTTTGACTGGCACACACATACGACTTGCCAAGGCTGGACTAGTTCCGCCCGCCAAAAAAACCGTTGAATGGCTCTGCAAGTGTTTGGTTATCTCGCTAAGAGTCTTGTTCACTTTTCGTTACCACGCGAGGTGCAAAAGATGTCAAGACAGGTCAGGTGCGGGGATTCCCTTATGAGTTACCTTCTCAAATGAACCTCGTGGTATTCCTTCCCTTCTCGGACCCCACGAGGTGCAAAACCTAGCAAGGCAGGTGCAAAACCTAGCAAGAAAGGTGCAAAACCTTTCAAAAAGGTGCAATTTTTAATGAATCTTGATGAATAACTAAGTGAGTTATGGACGCAGAAGCATGAGTTTGGTCTCGTTAGATGCGCCTCAAGCTCCCATTCCGTTATTGGAAACAGGATTTGGCTAGATCCACAAACGAAAAAGTTATTCAAATAAATGTGATTTTTATCAATAACTATGCAACTAACGGAGATTTATGCACCAAAATTCTACCAACATGGTTTTAAATCTTAATAAATAGAATTACGTGCTGGAATGCTTCATTCGAGGTAAAATTATGAAAAACTTGTGTTTAAATCATAACTATTTGCTCAAGTGCAACCCCGTTCCCAGATTCTCAAATAACAACCTTAGACGCATCTTACTTATAGAAAGTGATATTCTACCTTTGAACATTACTTAGCTATAAGTGCAAGTGCAAAACCTGACCATGACAGCTTTTGAACCTGTCTTGACAGGTTTTGCACCTCGTAGGGTACCGAGAAGGTAACTTAGACCACGAAGTGCATTTGAAGGGAAGACATGAATCTTGGTTAATAACTCCTGTGCTTTTAAGCCGATTGATTTCAAACGTTAATATGTTATTGCCCCAGTTATTCCGGTCATTTTGATACCTATCCCGTCAAAGTGCAACAATAATTACAGTTTCAGCACACTTTTCTACCAAAGCTGAGGATCTAGTAAACTCATATATAACTTTACCTCATTTTTTGGACTAAGTTTGAAATTCTCAAAATATTTTTGCTGAATATCAACCCAATTTCAGTGTAACATTAAAATACATCAAAATGCTTCAAATTAACCCATTTCAAGGGGATTCATGCCAATATCACCCTATATCGGGCTTCACATTGACACGTACAGAATCGAATTTCATGACGAATTTCATGTTCCCCATGATGTGTCCACGCTATTTTCGGATCTAAAGTGAAAAGTAGATGAACTAGACCTGACCTGGACCTAACCTGCGAGGATTCCGGCATTGGTGGTCTCTGATATGCGCTGTGACACGTCCGTAGACTTCCAGACAGGGAGCCTGAGCAAGCTATGGCGAACCTGAGCGCTTACTTTTACTCATAATTGAAAAATAGTGAAAATACAAAAAACTAACCTAACTCCAATTCTGCTCTTAAAATGATCGCCATGTCAAGTTTACCAACATACTGAAGTTTGAGCTTGATTAAACTATGCCTACTAGTGTTTTACAAAACTTGAATCTAGAATCCAATACTTTCCTTCTCATATGCACCCGGACCGCGAGGTTCGTTCAGAAGGGAACAGAGGTTCATTACCTTTCAAGGACAGGTTCCTTAAAGTTTCGAAAACTGTCAGGTAAAGGTCCGATGAATTTCCCTTCTGGAGGTAACCCGAGGTTCAAAACCTGCCTTGGGAGGTCCAAAACCCAGAAGGGAATTTCCCTATTCGGTAAAGGGAAAGCTATCAGGTAGGCTTAGGTAGGTCCTTTCCCATCAACTTTCGGCAAATGTTTATATACCATTTGAAAGAGCTCTTTAAGACGAATAACTTTGATTTAAGACATGTCCTCGATAACATCAAACATAAAAAGTTATTAAGCATTGAATTGTGAGGTGCATCTGAGAAGGTAATTCCTATGTAACCTTCTTCACTAGAAGTCAGGTAGGTTATGAAACTCCGGTACCTACCTGATCGCGACAGTTCGTCGCGGCACTGGTATGCCTTGCGATGTTTCTAGCGCGGTCTGTGACTTCCTATAGCACCGTGGCTGACATTAGCTGAGCATGTGTATACAAAGCGTTTGCTACAAGGCTTGTTTAGGAGTTTCATTAGCTGAGCATGTTTATACAAAGCATTTGCTACAAGGCTTGTTTAGGAGTTAAAACTGTGGCAGACAGCTGTTATGTTTGCTTGAGCAGCCTCTGTGAGATGTAGGAATAGTTTAGTTTAGGATAAAGTTGCTTGTCACGATATAGAACCTGTCAGTAATTATCAGTTATTCTTTTCACTTAGTTAGTTAAATACGTGGGTAAATTCTGATTAATCATTGCATATTAACAAGCTGCATGACTCCCCTGCTTCTTGTTATTGGCACAGAAAAAGACGCTGATTATGCAGTCCATGATCAGTAATTTGTAGATTTCATCCGGCATTGAAAGCACTCGTCTATAATAAAGTAGGCATCGCTAGTGCTATCTCCCATTAATAAATTACGTCACGAGGCGCCGTGTCCAAGAAGCCGCTAATATTCTTATCTTCCAGTCGTGAAGAAGCACAAACCGAAATAGGATATTTGCTTCGCTAATGATTTTTATTTCAGCACTGGACTGGTATAGTTTTATTTCTCGAGCGTTTGATCGTTTAAATATAGCTAGCAGAAATAATCATCAACTACATATTGATTATTATATTATATCATATTCCTATGCTTTAAAGGCGGGACAGAAATATATTTAACTTTCATGTGCATTTTAGGAAATTCAACCCAGGAAATTTAACCAGAGAGGTACTCGATTATTTTACACCCAATTTTTCTCTTTTCATAAAAATTCAAACCCTCATCGCATGTCATCATTTATTTTTATTGCTCACTTGAGCATGCGGGTGTTATTCATGTTGCTGAATAATAATATGAAAGAAGTTTCACATGAATTTTTTGAAGAAAACTTATTCGATAAATGCATTGTTGCACTTAAAATTTTACTACATCGGGTGGGCTGGTAGGAGACATTAAACAACCAATATCTATTTTCAATAATAACTAGATATTTTTTTAATTCCAGAGTAAGTTAATATTAAATACCTTGACAAACTCACTACCTTTTATTATGTTCTCGTAGTCATGGTACTGAACTGATGTGTGTAATATAGTGTTTGTGACGGCGAGAGAAAGGGTGAGAATAGTTTAGTCTGCGATACAATTACCTGTGGAAGCTCCTCGCTTGCCAAAGTATTCAGTAATTATGCATATGTCGCAACGTCAATTAAACTTGATTGTCTTCAGCTCATCTTTTATCGCAGTAAATATTTTTGAAACCTAGCGCTGCGAAGCGTCTTGGGTTACTATAGCGCAGAATTAGAAAAGTAATCCTTGTGACATCGGGACATAGGACTCTTATAATCAGAAATACCGTTTTTTTGTTCTACATATCGAACTAGCGTACAAAAAAATTGCTTTCAGGTTCGTTCTTGCATTTTTGGCAATATTTTTCAAAAGTTTTCACTGCGGTGCGACAGGTTTGTTTAGCTTGATTTCGTGCTCTAAATAGCATACAGGTTATATAGCATATCGTTATACAGGTCATATCTATATGCAGGTTATATCGCTAATCGTTAATAACGCTTGCAGGCTTGTAGTAATGAAGCCTTACCTTAGCGGGATAATGAAGCCTAACCCTCAGTAATGCCTGCCTACGAACTTCGGGATCTCACAATATCTGGCGACGAAACTGGAATTGATTCACAAGCAAAGTTTGGGCATCGCTGCCGCCCTATATCGGCAACAGCGGCTTGATGAGGCGCCTTTGTCCGACAGCCGCGGACATTTCAATCGCTCGGTCATGAAGAAGCATTCGATGTTCAAATATTTGTTAAACGAAACATATTTCCCTTTGCTAAAATCATAGAATAACTCGGCCAAACTAACCTCGTGAGGTCGAATGTTTATGCCGGCGATTGTGCTCCACTGGCGACTCAGCCAATTATATCATAGCGATAACTTGGTGGATGATATTCCTTATGGGAATGCATCTCAGTGCTTCGAAATTCCTTAAATTTTTTCATCTACAAACTATTCGCGCATACATAATTCTTGAACCACATTCAACAGTTGTTATTGAACGTACGTAGGTAGCGTCATTACATTTTATATCTTATATTTTCGCAAAACAATGTATTATATAACATGGCTGAAGCGTCGCATGTGAGTGGTAAGTTTCTGATTTATTTATTTTTGTATTGCCATTGACAATAAATTTTCGGAAAAAACTTTTCTCTACAAAGAAAATTGAACTTTTTGGCGGACTCATACATTTTTCTCGTGTTTCCCAACAAACTCGCTCCTAACAAACGCATCGTCGCACACGTGGCAACGAGCCTCGGGGATGCCAACGAGTGATTTAGTAAAATATTTCACACACCATATTTGTTAATGGGTTTTTGTACGTTTAGGTCAATAATAGATCGGTTTTTGCCGAGTGGTTTAAGATGATGATTGGAGCAACGAGTTGGGGGTTCGAAACTTGCATGTGCTCGTGAAAGTCTAGGGCGAAATCGATAAGGTGGCCGGGTCGTTAAGAATCGTATAAAAGCCAATATGGTCTAATAAAAGCTTACACCGCAGAATTAAATTATGTTTTACCTAATCCTGCAAGACGAATTCGAGGCATAAAGTTATACTCATGGCGCGGTCCACGAACGTCGAGGTTAAGTACCCGCCTTCGTCTTCTAAATTCATTGAACGATACACTCAAAGAAATAAGTGAGATTAAATATTACCATAGCGATGCTTTCATTGCTTCTGCGCTGTCCTACGCATCCTGGCGTTGCTAATTCCTCTTCTTCCGCGCTACCGCAAAGCCGCGCCGAGTACTTTCTCGTGTGTTGTGTTGAAATTAATTCACTGGGTGAGTAGTTTATCAAAGTGCTAAAAAGTAAAAGTAATTGCTCCGCGTACAAAATTGAAATAATGTCATGAAATAACTTTGTATGTACAGAGAACTTACTCACGGCACAGGTTACATAACGTTTCAGCTCGACAGGTACATTGAGACTGATATGGTGTTGAAGCCAGACCATCTCACGTCTCATGGTCATCTTAATATAAATTTTATTCATATAGAAATAAGGACTATATTACAATAAATTTGTCGCTTACTCCTAATGACATTTACGAAAATAGCTCACTCTACAGACGAAATAAATACCTATTCAAACGAATATTCATGCACTACTCTGCTTATTAATAACCGTAGCGATCTGGAGGTCTTCGTATTCTTGTCAATTTTCTGGGGACGGGAGTAGGAACCAGTTCAGTTTCCTTCTCTGCTTGTTCCATTGGCTGCTGGGATACGGGTAGAGGATGTCCAGCATCCTGCAGTGGGGCAGGTTGAAGGTAGGAACCTGAAGGTGCTGGAGTTTGATCCTGACGAGATGAAGTCGGCTCTAGTTACTCACGGACCTTTGCGTCATCTACTACCGGATCTGGAACTCTGCGTCGTCTACTACCGGATCTGGAAGCCCCCCGAGAAGAGAGTCGAGGACAGGGCGTTAGGTCTTTTACCGACACGGTCGATTCCGAAACGATCTCAAACATGAGAATGTCCAAGTTAAACATCGTGGCCTTATGTTTTACTATGGCGTACCTTCGATTCGAAAGTTTGATGGCGAAGTTGGCTGCTTTTACGGAGGGGGGCGGCGTCACAGTAGAGAATGTCTGCTATTTCAATATCTCACTCTAGGTCGCCATCTACAGTCTCCAATTTCCAAATAAAAATTAAGGGTGGTGCACCGATGATTATAGGTGGCGATAGTAGATTATAGGTGGCGTAACGGTGAGTGGCCAGATCTGCCAAAAATTGACGATAAAACACCAATAAATCAAAAGGGTGGCGAGTAAAGGTGGGAGTCATCGATGAATCATCGATGATTTATAGGGTCTGAAACATCTATGGCACATTGCAGACAAATCTCTCGTGAGCCACCAATAACCGTTTGCCCAAGCTGCACAGTGCACGAAGGTATTTGCCACTGTAATTTATCCAACGTAAAAAAGTGTTATTGGATTGTGGGTCATTCGAGGTCAAGACGAAACCATGACTTCGTTCTATGTGCATTGGCTTCTAAGATTAAGTTCTGGTAAGAAAATTTAGCAAAAATTTAGCAGGAATTCGGTAGGTACGAGTAAAACTGACAGATAGAAGTAAGGTATTCACAAATTTTCAAGCCAAAGTGAAGCCACTAGGCATGTATCAGACTGCTCCTGATATAATTGTACGAGGAATAATGAAAATTTGTTTGTCGTAAAAAATACAGTTTCTCTAAAGATGACAGCGAATCCAATTTTTATGTTCACTTGAGATATTGAGTTAATTTATTGCGAATTTTACGAATGCGCCAACTGGCTGTGTTGGAAATATTGCGATCAATTAAGACTAATTATTGTATCATTAGGGCAAAATTGTACGGATCGATTAAGTGTGTTATATAATATTGGCAATATTCTCAAATTGCCTCATTTATCTAAACTCTAAAGCCACGTCGACGTCGTCTGTAGAGGCAAGGCATCTCAAAAGCGCCGCGGCTCTGCAGCCCTCAAGTGCTTGCGCCTGCCCCCCCCCCCGCTTCTTGCTGCCGCGGTTGCCACAGTCTCGCGCGTCTTCAACTTGCTTCTCCCTCACAAATCTTCCCAATATTTTTATAGTTCATGCGAGGTTTAGGATTGTCTATTTACTTCATGCGTTCAAAGTTCTTAAGTCCGTCGATTATAACTTATTTTTATATGTCATGTGAGGTTTAGGATTGTCTATTTACTTCATGCATTCAAAGTTCTTTAGTCCGTTGATTATAACTTTTCGATGCTGTCCGGTGGCGCTAGATCTTAACATGGTAAGTGCGTTGCAGGGCCTTTTTCTGGACAAATTCGGCAATTTAGTTTTTTCAATTGCATTTGTTGGCAAGAATTTATAATGGCAGCACTACCTCATTACAATTTTAAAAAGCGCGGGAAAACGGAAAGTTTAATTATAGCATCTAAATTCTAAACCTACAAATTTACAAGTATCTTCTGAATTATAGGCCTTTTTTCCGCGGACTTGGCCGTTTTAAAGCCATCTGCCAGCGCTGGGGAGTCGTGCCGCACTTGACGCGTTAATCCTTCATTAAATTTTTTGCTGTTAATTTTATATCTAATTTGTTACTGTGTTGAATTCTTTTCCAAACCGAAAATGAAAAAAAAAACGGAAATTGCTTACACTGATGCAGTGGCTGGCAGTACATAACTAATGGCGTGCTGTGGTTGGCAGTACATAACTAATGGCGTGCAGTGGTTGGCAGTACATAACTGATGGCGTGCTGTGGTTGGCAGTACATAACTAATGGCGCGCAGTGGTTGGCAGTACATAACTGATGGCGTGCTGTGGTTGGCAGTACATAACTAATGGCGTGCAGTGGTTGGCATTACATAACTAATGGCGTGCAGTGGTTGGCATTACATAAATCTTCCTGAAATTCTGCAATGACAGGACAAGATGAGGGGCATTATCATGACAGAAGCGACACACGCTTAAAGTCCACTTCTTTTAAAAATGTTTCAATTAGCTCATTGGTTCAATTTTGTAGAAAACTTCTACTTCTACTATTGATATTATATATATATTCTAAACTGATACATTTCTCTGCGGTTTTCCAGGGACTCGTTTATGACATATGAATCGTCGCACACCTATAAGCAAGATGGGTTGCGCAGCCGTGGGCCACAATTTCAACTATTAAACAAGCCTTGCAGCAAACGCTTTGTATAAACACGCCCAGCTAATGTAAGCCTCAGAGCTACAGTGCCCCGGACCGCGCTAGAAACATCGCAAGCCATACCAGTTCCAAGGCGTCGTGAAGTCAGAGGCGCTTCGAGCCTACAGCCACTGCTCTTTTAATATAAAAAATTAGCATACATTTCACATTAAAAATAATAAATATACTTGTTAATGCCAGTTTTATGGAAGTTTATTGGTATTTTCCGCTATTTAGTTTGATATAGACGACCATATAGCTCATTTGTGTGACAGCTCTCCCGCATCACCATCCATGAGATGAGAGAATACTTTATTTATAGATGAAATTTGCTTGCATCCGTTATGAATGTTAACGCTAAAGTGTTCAGTAGTTATCTATATCAAACCGATTTGACAAAACGTGCTTTGAGATATTAAAAGTAATGAAAGTATTAATTTTTTAATTACTATAAGTAGTAAAGAAGAGAATAGGATTTTATTTGCGACGGGATGCAATGGTTATTGATGGAGGCGCAAGTTAATCCTTAAGCACCAAACGGTGCGGTTTGTTCTACCCTACGATGCGTATCTTGTTGCACGTGAGTCCAATTGAAATGCTAGAGAATATTTCAAACGAAACGTTCGAAGTTTTAATCGTGCAAACAGTCGCACTGCATCGGAGGGCTCGAAGACTTGAAGTCGACTATTGCTTATCACTGATAACGCGCCCGCTCTTTAATTGGGCATCATTTCGATGAAGGCTCCTTAGAGGTTCGTCTCATCGTCACGTCATAGTCCTGCTACGATCTTTGTAAGTCATCATACGATGAATCAGCTTGCATTCATTTGAAATCATTCAATGTAACAATATTTTTTTTATCAATTCACTGCCAATTTTTAGAGAGCAATTGGATTTACCAATGATTTTAGTTTTATTTAAGGTATAATAATTATTCCCAGTTATATTTGTGCTTATGTAATTGTCACGTAAAACGTATTAACTTTCGCCCATTAAATTTATATGAAGTAAAACTTCGTGTACACAGTAAAAAATTTAATAACGTAGAAATTATTATCAAATAAGAAACTTGACCAAATTAACCTCGTGATGTCGGTGATGATTATATGGCGGAGTCTGGATTGCTGCCGATTGGTGAAATATTCGCTACTTATTCCCATGAGGCCAAGAAACATTTTTAATTTAGCGAAGAATCATTATTAGCGAAGCTATTTCGTATGAGTGGAATATCCTAGTCCATGACCATAAGATTAGGATTCCAGTAATTATGGATGGTAATCATTTGTCGCTCAACATACTTCTCAATTTAATTCTGCGGCGTAGTCTTTTAATATGGACCATATTAACTTTTATACGATTCTTAACAACCCGGCCACCTTATCGATTTCGCCCTAAACTTTCACGAGCACATGCAAGTTTAGAACCCCCAACTTGTTGCTCCAATCTTCATCGCCTTAAACTACTCGGTAAAAACGAGCTATTATTGACCTAAAGGTACAAAAAACTCACTATTCTTTTATGTGTCATTGACCGTTTTGCTTACAATTTTCCAGTAATGGTTTTCGTAACCTTAGAAACAAATATGGTGTGCGAAATATGTTACTAAATCACTCGTTGGCATCCCCGAGGCTCGTTGCCACGTGTGCGACGATGCGTTTGTTAGGAGCGAGTCTGTAGGGAAACACGAGAAAAATGTATGAGTCCACCAAAAAGTTTAATTTTCTTTGTATAGAAAAGTGTCTTTCCAAAAATTGAATGACAATAGAAATACTAAAATATTTAAATCAGAAACTTACTTCCCTCATGAGACGTATCTGCCATGTTATATCATATATTGTTCTGCGATAATAAAACATATAAATACACTAAAGCTACCCCTGTTCAATAACAACTGTTGAATGTGGTTCGAGAATTATTTATGCGCCAGTAGTTTGTAGAAGAAAAAGTTCAACGAATTTAGAAGCACTGAGACGTATTCCATAAGGAATATCATTCCCCAAGTTATCGCTATGATATAATTGGCTGAGTCGCCAGTGGGGCACAATCGCCGGCATAAACATTCGACCTCACGAGGTTAGTTTGGCCGAATTATTCAATGATTTTAGCAAAGGGAAATATGCTTCGTTTTAACAAATATTTGAACATCGAATGCTTCTTCATGACCGAGCGATTGAAATGTCCGCGGCTATCGGACAAAGGCGCCTCATCAAGCCGCTGATGGCGATATAGGGCAGCAGCGATTCCGAAACATTGTCATGTACATCAGTTCGAGTTCATGGCCAGATGTAGTGAGGTCCCGAAACTTGCGAGCAGGCAACCACACGGGTAAGCCTTCTTCAAGCGACACTTTAACCCTAGACACTTTAAAGAGCAGGGTAACGAAAATATAGACGAAACAAGACAAGATAACAAGAATAATACTATGGCATGTATGTTGCAATATATAAATGACTACTGAGTAGCTCGGTTAATGGAAAGCCTACACAGGCAATGTTATCCCGGACTGAACTATTCTCACCTCCTTCCCCGCCGTCACAAACATTATTACGCAGCTCAGTTCAGTATCATGACTACGAGTTCATAATAATAGAATGTGATCTTATCGATGTATTTAACGCCAACTCACCCTGGAATTTGCAATAATCTAGTTAATATTGAGCAGGTATTGCATGCCCGATGTCTCCATATGAAGCGGCAATCGCCACCTCGAAATGTTTGATTCGAATCAATGTGAATTATTCAATATAAGTCATGCACATAGAAGATGAACCTATCACTAGTTCATCTCATCCATTCCCGCTTCTTATCCACGCCGCCTATTGGCAGGGAGATTAAGAAATAATTAGACGGATTGTACAGTGTAGCCTCAAAAAGGTCTAAATAGGGTAACTTCGACATTATTACTTCATTCATAATACCTCTCAAGAAGCGTTTCCAAGTAGGATTTGCCTTTTATGGGATATTGTATTTTCAATGTTTTTATTTTCTCATGACAAAAAATAAAATTACGTCATTATTGTATTTTCATCACATCATTTCTTCATTGCATTATTACAGGTTGTTATACAGGATATTTCAGTTGCATTGTGTACGGGTTTCTTCAACTTCAGAAGTGGTGATGTATCTAGCAGAGGTTTTCATCTTACGAGTTATAATATTTAATTCAGTTAGTTAATGGTGAGATCGATGAAAAAAATAAAGAAACGATGCCGGCCGATGACGCCGCAGTGACGGCCATTGAGTTGCTCGCTCAACAGCGCCGCATAATGCGAGTGACCGCGCGAGTCCCGCACTCATGGATGAGCAACTTGCCACACAATAATTTAACCTGAATAAACTTCAGTGGTTAACTGTACCTGGCATGCTGTTCAATGATAAAATACGCAAGGTTGTTTTTATTATGAAGATATACTTCGCCATATTTTCAATGGGAACGTTTCGGATACCAGCTCCATCATTTGTTCAAAATCTGAAAAAATGCAAGCGTATAAATGCCTTGATCATTTATTGGAAATAGGTGTTTCTTTTTATTATGAATAGGATTTTTATTTGTGAACTAATGATGTAAATGGCATTCAAAACATTTTCAGTGCAGACATAATGAATTTAGTTGTTTTTCAAAACTCCTGGATAACTTGCGATGTCAGCAAACTAATATTTATATGAATAAACGAATATAACAGTTATCCCCCAATTACTGGAGAGCAGCATTCATAAAAGCTCCACGGCGCATAAGAGAAAGGAACGTCGCTAGCAAGATTGTCAACGCGGACAACGCTCCCCTGCAGCAGTGACAGGATCGCACCATCAGCATCTTCGCAACAAGAGCAATTTATCGAACATATTTTCTATTTCTTCTTACTTATCAACATTAATTGACTGTTCATCTTGCAATATGTGAGCGATTCCTGAAGAAACAATGAGAAAAATAGCCCTAACTATGGTATTTGCTACGAA
The DNA here is from genome assembly GCF_000764305.2 of Hyalella azteca. NCBI lineage: Eukaryota > Metazoa > Arthropoda > Malacostraca > Amphipoda > Hyalellidae > Hyalella > Hyalella azteca. The sequence goes on along the minus strand of NW_025935065.1, from coordinate 18,346 downwards.
CGTCACTTTGGTTCTCGGCGTTAGTCAACACACTTGTATATAATGGCAGCAAAGACAGCTTGAATAATTCAAAATATTTTTACTTGAAGGACAGTGAGTTGAGAGATATTGTGAACTCTCATCTCTCTTTTGCGCATCAATATTATGTATTGTTCGCTGAACAAACTTTGGAAAACCGTCTTAGTCACAATAACCGCATCGACTTGGTTGATATTGGCAAATTAGTTTTCAGTAAATGGATAATGGAGCACAGATCCGGGAAAAATAATCGTGAGCTTGAAAAAATCAATTCACATTAAATGAACCTACCAGGCATATCAAACTCACAAGCGTGTAGGCATCAATGGTCCAAGCATTGAAGGATATTTGTTTATAAGTATATCATCCATGGAGTAGAATGGTCAAATCATGTAATCAGTACCCATGGACACAAATCGATGCATGGGTTACATCGCGCGTGAACGAAGATAAAATTGTAGTACTTCGTGCAAGCGCGATTATATGTGGAGATACTAAGTGCGCTTTGTGTATCGTGATTATGTGAGGACGGAGTCGCGTTTTAATATTGGGAACTTGTTTGGTCTGAACGTATTTATTTCTACGAATCATAGATTTGTCTCTAAGTACATAGCAAAGTTAAACCTATATATTTGAAGTTGTCCATTTTGCCTGTACAAAGTAATACTGTACGTAGGGCGCTGACATTTGAAAGGTTGATGGAATTACACGTATAGAATATAGGCGACTCTTGCTCTTAAGATTATTGGAGAAGATTCCATGAATGACTCTATGGGCAGAACTGCCTTATATCCTTCCTATGTCTAAGACAAATATTTGACTCGTAGAAGTAAATAAGTTGCCCCCCTAAAGGTTCCTAATTCGTAGGCAGAACTATGACCTCTGCTAATCGACGATAACGTGTTTTCAGTAAACAGGATCTCATAATATTACCGTACACAGCTCATAATCAGTGCAGCAGTATGTACCTGCCCTTCTTGCTTGGATCTGTATCGAAGTATAGGCCATCGCTTATCTTATTTCCCCACAGGTTCCACATATGACATTTAACAACACATTGTTTTAGCATTCATTAATAACTCGTCCATGTCTACTGACACCTAACGTATTTATTTAATACGTTAGGTATATATAATACGTTATTTATTTATACCTAACGTATTAAATACCTAACGTATTTATTTTATTTTAAGGCTAACTAGCATATGAACATAAACCATGAATGCGTCTGTCATGTTGGTTGTCGCTGCCTACACGCATGTGAGTTTAATAAGCCTGGTACTTCTGTTTAATGTCAATTGATTTTATTCTGGAGCTCGCCATTATATTTCACGGATTTGTATTCCATTTTATTACTGGAAACTTATATTGCAATGTCTATCATTGACATTATGTTATTATGGCCATACCGTTTAACCGAAGTTTATTCAGTGAACGCTACATAATTATGATGCGCTGAAGAGAGATGGGAGTTCACTACAACTCTCAACTCTCAGCCCTGCATGGACAAATGTTTAGAATTATTTACGTTGTCTGTGTTGTCATGATATACAAGTCTGTTGACTGACGACTGGAACCCGAGTGGAGTAAATGTCATAAATAGAGCTCACATCTTTCAGTGTTTGTTCAGAAATAACTTACATATTCCTAAATTGTACACGTAATTAGTGAAGGGACGTTAAAAATCTTGATAGTTGATTAATTTGTGGGCTGGCGCCCTCGTGGCTACATTGCTATAGATGTACGTTAGTGTTCATTGCGGTGTCTGAGTTTCGCCCCTATGAGTGTTATTACTTATTAATATAGCAGTTGATAAGATAAACGAACTTGCAGTCGACGTTTCTATCAGTTATACCCCTAGGAGTTCTTACAAAAATGTTGCTTCCCAACAGTAATATGAGAGATATGAGGAAAGGCGCAGGTTGCAGCATCGTCCTGGTGATGTGTAGCTATGCTACCTGCACGCGCGAGACGCATTATAAGACGCACTTGATTGTGCTGTCATTTCCATAGGTTCCTGTCGTTTGTATTAATTTTATGGTGCAAAATACACTAGGAAATTTGTACATGGTGGCATTTATTTGACCCATAGTTCATGGATACCCTGAGAATAATAGCATGTGTTGATAATTTAGTTACATTCTGTTATTTGTTTCCTGACATCGCAAGTAACCAAGAATATTAAATAAAAAAATAATCAAATAAATTGATTATACTTCATTGAAAACGTTTTGAGGACCATTTCCATTTTCAGTTTAAAAAGGAATTTTATTATACATGTATTGATCCAGATTTTAAACTGATCATATTGAGCTGGTCTCGGAAATTTTTTAAATGAAAATCTGTCGAAAAATATCTTCATAAAACCCCATAGCTCTCGTTTTTATTATTAAGATGCATCTCAAGTGCNCAAGTTACTCATCCATGAGTGCGGGACTCGCGCGGTCACTCGCATTATGCGGCGCTGTTGAGCGAGCAACTCAATGGCCGTCACTGCGGCGTCATCGGCCGGCATCGTTTCTTTATTTTTTTCATCAATGTCACCATTAACTAACTGAATTAAATATTATAACTCGTGAGATGAAAACCTCTGCTAGATACATCACCAATTCTGAAGTTGAAGAAACCAGTGCACAATGCAACTGAAATATCCAGTACTATAATAACCCGTTATAGTGTATTGAAGGAATGATGTGATGAAAATACATTAATGATGTAATTTTATATATTATCATGAGCGAATAAATACATTGAAAATACAATATCCCATGAAAGGCAAATCCTATTTGGAAACGCTTCTTGGGAGGTTATAAAGAGAAAATAATAATGTTACATATTTAAATTTTCTTAAGTAGAATAAAAATTTTTTCTGAGGATACACTGCACAATTATTAATACGTCTAATTATTTCATAATCTCTCCCTGCCAATAGGCGGCGTGGATAAGAAGCGGGAAAAGATTAGATGAACTAGTGATAGGTTCATCTTCTACGTGCACGACGTATATTTAATAATTCACATTGATTCGAATCAAACATTTCGAGGTGGCGATTGCCGCTTCATATGGAGACATCGGGCATGCAATACCTGCTCAATATTAACTAGATTATTGCAAATTCCAGGGTGAGTTGGCGTTAAATACATCGATAAGATCACATTCTATTATTATGAACTCGTAGTCATGATACTGAACTGAGCTGCGTAATAATGTTTGTGACGGCGGGGAAGGAGGTGAGAATAGTTCAGTCCGGGATAACATTGCCTGTGTAGGCTTTCCATCATACGAGGTATTCAGTAGTCATGGATATGTTGAACCATACATTTCGCTTCAATTGTCGGTAAAATCTTTACTTTTTTCAGTTTATATTTTTGTTACCCTGCGCAGTCAAGTGTCTAGGGTTATAATTTCGCTTGAAGAAGACTTACCCGCGTGAATGCCTGCTTGCAAGTTTCGGGACCTCACTACATCTGGCCATAAACTTGAATTCATTTACATGAAAATGTTTAGGCATCGCTGTTGCCCTATACCGGCAACAGCGGCTTGATGAGGCGCCTTTGTCCGATAGCCGCGGACATTTCAATCGCTCGGTCATGAAGAAGCATTCGATGTTCAAATATTTGTTGAAACGAAGCATATTTCCCTTTGCTAAAATCATAGAATAACTCGGCCAAACTAACCTCGTGAGGTCGAATGTTTATGCCGGCGATTGTGCTCCACTGGCAACTCAGCCAATTATATCATAGCGATAACTTGGTGAATGATATTCCTTATGGGAATGCATCTCAGTGCTTCGAAATTCTTTGAATTTTCCCCTCTACAAACTAACCGCGCATAAATAATTCATGAACCATATTCAGCAGTTGTTATTGAACGGAGGTAGCTTTAGTGTATTTTATAAGTTATATTATCGCAGAACAATATATTATATAACATGGCAGATGCGTCTCATGAGGGAAGTAAGTTTCTGATTTATATATTTTAGCATTTCTATTGGCATTCAATTAATGGGAAGAAACTTTTCTACTCAAAGAAAAGTAAACTTCTTGGTGGACTCCTACATTTTTCTCGTGTCTCCCTACAGACTCGCTCCTAACAAACGCATCGTCGCACACGTGGCAACGAACCTCGGGGATGCCAACGAGTGATTTAGTTACATATTTCGCGGAACATATTTGTTTTTAGGGTTACGAAAACCATTGCTGGAAAATTGCAAGCATAGCGGTCAATGGCACATAAAAGAATAATGAGTTTTTTGTACGTTTAGGCCAATAATTTCTTGTTTTTGCCGAGTAGTTTAAGGTAATGAAGATTGAAGCAACGAGTTGGGGGTTCGAAACTTGCATGTGCTCGTGAAAGTTTAGGGCGAAATCGATAGTGGCCGGGTTGTTAAGAATCGTATAAAAGTCAATATGGTCTAATAAAAGCTGACACCACAAAATTAAAAGTATGTTTTACCTAATCCTGCAAGACGAATTCGAAGCAGAAAGTTATACTCATGGCGCAGCCCACGACCGTCGAGGTTACGTACCCGCCCAGGGACACACGCCTACCACACCATCACAACCTAGACCAACACATCACTGACTCACATTCCTCCTCAACAAGCCCTACACCATTATTACAGGAGACATAAATGCCCACCACCCATCCTGGTACTCTCCTAACTCAGACCACAGAGGCATCCTCATCAACTCACTTATACAAAATTCCAACCACATCATTCTCAATGAAAACTCGCCAACACGCATACCCACTACAAGGGAACAGCAACCCACATCACCAGACATATCTACAGCCTCAAACGTCATCTCAAGCAAAATAACATGGTCAACTCTCACAGCTCTCACTTCCGATCATGTTCCTATCATATTGCACTATCGTACCAAAATCAACTACCGCATGAAAACCTATAACAGATCTTTCACAAATTACCACAAAGCAGACTGGACAGCTTACTCGCAGGAAATAGACCAAGAGCTCCGTGACACTCCAGCACCCACCAACGCTCACATTGCCAATAAGATACTCACTGGACTCATTCTACAAGCAGACAAACACCATATACCCAAAGGAAAAATAAAAACAAAACAGACACCTCTACCCCAAGCCATCAGAGACAAAATACAAGAACGCAACCACATCAGGACACAAAACAGACTTGATCCAGCTATCCAACAACTCAACAGAGACATAGACCTTGAAATAAACGCGCATAAACGCAACCTATATGGAAAGAGCACCTCGATCGAAACTGGAATAACAAACACAACACACACATTCTCTGGAAGACAATCTCATCACTTTCAAATGAAACACCACGCCAAGAACCAAGCAAAACTATACAATTCACAAACACAACAGCATATACTGACAAAGAGAAGGCAACACAATTCAACAAGCAGTTCATAAACACCAAACCGCACCAAACCACACACAATAACAGGATAACAGACAGAAGAATGAAATCTCTAAAGGGCAACCCAATAAATATAACAACAGCCATGACCACACTCGCCATAAAAAACAGTAAAAATAACAAATCAACTGGACCAGACCACATCAATATACTCCATCTAAAACACCTGGGCCCCACAGCAATTACATACCTCACTCAAATTTACAATATCGCAATAAACTCCAATACAATACCCCACACCTGGAAGCTAGCCAAGATAATTCCAATACCTAAACCTGGCAAAGACACTAACATGGGGTCATCTTATCGACCAGTTTCTTTTTTAAGCCCAATAGCCAAAACACTGGAAAAAGTTATCCTTGCCCCAATCTCATCTCATCTCCCTAACATTGAACACCAGCATGGCTTCAAACAACACCATTCTACCATCACAGCACTCCAACATATCACAGAACACATAGCCACAGGTTTCAATCAAAAATCACCGCTACTTCTCTCATATCTAAATAAAATAGACCCTGCCACACACCCTTCTCCACTTTGCCCACTCTGTCTGTCTAACACGCACGACACCATTAATCTTTTCTCCTGCCCTGAAATGCCCACATCCCTGTCGGTGGGTGACCTTTGGACGGACCCCGTAAACGCTGCGGGGCTGCTGGCCCGCTGGGGCGGCCGGCTTGGCTGGCCCCGGAACTGGGTCTAGGCCCCGCCTCGCGCCATGAAGCGAGGCGGGGAGGGTCAACAACAACAACAACAACAACAACGTACCCGCCTTCGTCTTCCAAATTCATTGAACGATACACTCAAAGAAATAAGTGAGATAAAATATTACCATAGCGATGCTTTCATTGCGTCTGCGCTGTCCTACGCATTCTAGCTTTGGTACCTTATCCAACTTAAAAATGGTATGCGTCACTTTTTCCACGGGTGAAAAAATTGAAGCCCTATCAATTGATTGCGAAGAGGGATATAAATGCCTTCGTTAAAGATCTAAGTAATTTTTCAATGCACCTCCTACGCACTGTTACGATTATGTATCACATGCAGGGATAAATTAATATTTTAACAAATCGTTTCCCATGTTTGTCAGGCCAGTCCCGAGCCCAGTATTATAGCCTCAGTAGCCTGTCCCATATATAATGCGTCCAATATATGCCTGTCTATTCCCAAGATCTAGGCTCTCATAACCAGCATACACGGGACCATCACAACCGCAGACATCCCTCTAAAAAATACACACATACAACAAACATATACAAACCGTACAACTAAAACAACATATGCCTGTCTATTCCCAAGATCTAGGCTCTCATAACAAGTATATGAAGAAAAGACAGCTTGTCGAGTCTACATGGCCTGAGTTGGCACCAATGAGCGACTAAATTTTTAGCAAGTTACCCATGTCTTTTCAATGCATATGTTACAATACTTATTTTCTCCTCAAATGATCCTGTCAGCTTGCGGCAGACGCGGCGTCAGCTGAGTTTCCCCGGTATCACAAAATCCTCCATCGATGGCTTGCCATTTGCTCCCAACTTCCTGATGGTCAGCAGACAAGTAAGTTGTGAATGTTTGTAACATCGCACATGTCCGTACACGGACAGATTCTTCCATGTATTTTTATGATTGTACTAAATGCGTTATGGGGAATTAAAGGCCTCAAGTAGACAGTTGCCAATTGCCTAAAATCGATCACATTTTTATTACATTCTCAGCAAAGTTGTTTGCTATTTCTGCCCCATAAACTCGCTGTCGGCGAATCATTGATATAAAATTAGAGCCGTATATAAAATTTTATAGAATAATTTAGTTTGTCGTGAAATTTCTGGGAGGGTAACGACATCAATAAAATGTTCAGTGGTTATGAATATTTTACAAACTCAGGCATTATATCTAAGATTATCCTAAATAATCCTGTTAGTAGTGCATTCGAGTTATTCAAATCACGGGTCATGCAGTCGTAGCCCAGACTATACTAATTTTCCCTCAAGCACCGTCAAAAATCTCGCGGCTGAATTGTGTATCATGAATACACGGACGGAATAATTTATTTATTGATTTATAAATGAACATTCTAAATGAATTATTTAGAAAATACTCACTCTGGAAAAGTAACAAAAATAGTCAGTTAAATATTGTCGCGGCCCGGCTTTATGCGAACGGTCGGTCGCACATTATATTCGAAGTTGAAGTTGAACGCGAGCTTTCATCAGATCACGCTCAATTGAGCTGCCTGACTCAACGGGCGTGGCTGGACGCCGCTACCACGTGGTAGCGGCGAGACAAGCCCCTAGATTCACCACTGGCGCTGCAGTCCGCCACTTATTTATTTGCCAAGATCATGGACTGATTTAGTGCCTTGGTCGTCGAACATTGCCGGATGCGTCAACCGAGTGGCGGTCTTGAGAACCTGCCTCGATTACGGTCCTACCACCGGCGCTGCCTTCCGCCTTAATTTCCTTGCGAGTTGAATTATTTAATAAATTGTTGACCAGCGTGGCAGGAGTCTTCTACTGGACGGCGACCGTTGGATAAAGAGTCCCGGCGTCTCCACCACCAGTCCTGCGCTCCTCCGCTAATATTTTGTATATGACAACCAGAGTTGGCTTAGTCTAGTGTGGCCGCCACCTTACGAGGATGTGATGTCATCTCGACCAAGCGCCGGCAACCTGTACGGCCGGGCCTTGCTCAACCCTGTTTTCTTCACATTTAATGCAAGAGTTTGGACTCGTACCTAGCCTTATGTATTGAATTATCATTCATGGTACTTCTGTCTTCATTTGAATTTCGACTCATCCGATACGACAGTTGACTATGAGAGTCACCACTATTATTATAATGTAGAGGTCGCGACCGAGTTACATTCATAGTGAGAATTAAATTCTACAGATTCACCATCTGAAAACATCAGAGACCAGCAGAGTCGGAGAATTATTATTCAAGACAATCGCATTACGCCCTTTTTTACACTCTGTAATAAAGTTGACTCATATTCAGAAACATTATAGGGAGCTCATTTTCCAGGCAGCGTGTTTTTCAACCGATGACGACCGTAAAAATATAATCAGAAAGCTGCGATTAACTCAAACAGGATATACCTTTCAGAATTATTCATCCGCTATTCCATCTTTTCCTTTCTCATCATTACAATACTAAAAATCTTCCTACATTCAGTGTATTCGGGTATGATATCTATTAGGCCATAAATCTTCAAAGATTACTCGCTTACTTCTATAGGAAATTACTGAATAAGTTAGAACTAAATACATAGACAAAGTCGCAGCCTTCCGTTCGGTCCGCGTAGTTGTGATACTGAACTGAACTGCACAATAATATTTGTGACGACAGCGGTGAGAATAGTTCAATCTGGGATATAATTGATATCCGGGGCTCTCACTTGACTGTACTGTTCAGTAGTTGTGGATATATAAAGACTACATCTTGAAGTAGAGTAATGTGTGATGTAATTTTGTGCATAATATTTTGAGCCTCGGCGCTGAGAAATTTTCTGAGATACGAAGTTGAAAATAAGACTTTTGTTCGAAGTCTATCGGCGAACGCGTTACTTTGGGGATTTAAAATATATATTATTCAATTATATAAAAATATATAAGGAAAAACAAACTGGCATTGTTGAGGAAGAGCCAACAACGTTTTTTTCTATCAATGAATAAATTGGAAGCGAGAGCAGAATATCAGCATCGTCCCGGCAGCGGGACGAAATCGTGACTCCGTGAGTACCTACCTATCCCAACATAGATAAATATATTTAAATATTGTTTTAACGTGCCAGTTGAGCGGAAATGAACAGGTTTTTCAGATTTCCCTAAAAATATTTTGTGCCACTCCTCGTCTTTTATTTCATCATTTAGACACCTTGAAAGGGACCGGTCTTTCCTAGCTGTCGTTACAAAGCAGCTGGCGAAACAGCAGCTCCGGTCAGTAAAATATTCTAAACGCTTCCGTCGTGCATTTTGTTTCAATTTGCTTATCCCGAAATTTGATCCCCAATTTAAATTTCGGCTCAAAATATGGAGGTCGGAGGCGTCACACCACGTGACATTTGGGATTCTGAAATAGTTCCGCGAACAGGCAGGGTGGACAGGATTGCCTTGGGGTTACAAATGGGATTGTGAAGAGAGGCAGTTGAACACAGCAAAATTGGAGCAGCGAGTTACGTGTTCGAGATCATATCGAGCGGTCAAAATTCTGCGATGTTAAGAAACGGTGGCCGGCCTACGACCCAATGTACGCTGATATCGCGATTACTCGCATAAACGCATGAACTTTCTTTTTAAAATCAAAACGAAATCCAAATTCCTGTAGGCAGACCGCATAAATTGCAAGGAAATTGTTGCCGATGGCCTTCCTCATCGTCAAAGACTCGACCAAACTGACCTCGTGAGGTCGAATGTTTGAGCCGGCGGTTGTGCTGCAGGGGCGACTCTCTCAATTATTAAACATCGGTAAAATTTCTGAATAAATAGTTGAATTTTATGTACTTGAGTGACCCACATCATTGATTACTAATCTCATATTGGCTTAATAAAATTTAATTTGTAATCAAACTGCCCATTGTCACATCGAATCTGTGAGTTGAGTGCAGTCAACGTGGATGATAACATGAAGTCAAATGTCAAATCGGTTCACTGACACTAACTTCTAATATAGCAATCGTAGCAATTCAGTTACATTTACTCGATCTTTGTGCAAACGGTGGTGGGTGTTGGATCATCAGCATTGAACTGCCTGTCACCAATCCCTGTACTTTATTTGAGGAGGAAAAAACCTGCAGTAACAATAATGATGATATTGTTGATGCATGCATCCAGAAAGCTTAACTTATACTGCACGTCCAGCAACATTTTAACATGCATATTACTGTTGCCACATCAAGACGTTCAAAGGATGATAAAAAATTTCAAAATTCTGTTCTGAAATGATCATAGTTAGTGAAAAAATTACTTTCATCTAAGATCCAACATAAGTTTCAATTAAATTAAATTGGCTGGTTCGAAAAGAAAGTGCTGGGCTTCCTGCATTGTTTCTGGTACATTTTTTGTAACAAAGTGTTTACATTCTTTCAGATTGACTTTTTACCAGCTGAATGGATTGATAATTTAATGTTTTTCCATGGCCAAACGATTGAGGCAGGCACCAGTCTGACACAGGCGCCTCACGAGGCGGCGATTGTCTAATAAATCAAACGGCGGCGTATAACTCTTGGTCAGAATTGCAAACAGAGGAACATCTCGTTCATATTGGATTGATTCAACCTCTTTTTTGGTCACATTCTTAACCCTCTTGGTTGAGAAGAGTAATGGCTTCAAAATAAATAAATAATCTTGAATGTATTTAGGAATTGATCTATGCTAACCAGCTGAAGCAATTCATATATGGTCCAGTTAATTATACTGAACATTACGGTCAGATGGAGCATCTCGGAAGTCAGTTGCTTCCCTAACTGAACTATTCTCACTGCTGCTATCACAGTCCTCGTGCAGCTGAGTTGCGTATCATGACTTCACGAACGAAATAATAGAATTATTCATTGGTACATGACCAACAGATAATTTGTATTGTATTTAGCAACAACTCGTTCTGTAGTCGTTATTAAAAGGTCAGCGAATTATCAATAACAAGCAATCTCTTATGCATGGCTTTGAACCCACCAGAGGCAGTGAGATTTGAGTACGGGAATTAAATGGTAAAATATGTCAATCGACGGAATAGAAATTAATTTTCCCAATTGAATATACATTAAACCACCTACTGAAGCATACTAATTAAATTTTCACAGCTTGAAATAGCTTCTTCAGATTTTTAGATCTAATAAAGGAAAGCAATAAGGTATGCATCGCAAGCGCTATCTGCAATTATTAAATTACGTCACGAGGCACCGTATCCAAGAAGCCGCTGAATTCCGGTCTTGAAGAAGCACAAACCAAAATAGAATATTTGTTTCGCTAATGATTATTATTTCGACATTGGACTGATGTCATTTTATTTCCGATCGTTGGATCGTTTAATTATCGGTAACAGGAATAATCATCAACTACATATTGATGATTGTATTATAGCATATTCTCACATTCTAAAGCCGCGACAGAAATATATTTAAATATCGCGTGCATTTTAGGAAATTCAACCCAGAAAATTTAATCTGAGAGGTACTCGATTATCTGTGAACTCCGCACTAAAATTCAAACTCTCATCGCACGTCATAATTTATTTTTATTACTTACTTGAAATGCGTTTTTTCATGTAACTGAATAATAATATGTAAGAAGTCTTTCATGACTTCTTCAAACTGTAGAAATCTTATTGGATATATTCTTTATCGCACTAAAAATTACGCAACATCTGGTAGGTGTGAAGGAGACATCAAGCAGGCGATACCTGTTTAATATTGACTAGTTTTTTCAAAATTTTCAAACAAACTCACAACCTTTTATTATGTACTCGTAGTCATGATACTGAACTGAGCTGCTTAATAACGTTTGTGACGGCGGGGGATGGGGTGAGAATATTAGTTCAGTCTGGGATACGATTATTATTGTCTGTGTAGGCTCTACATTTGCCGAGGAATTCAGTAGTCATGCATATGTTGCAACATCAATTTACAGAATTTACTGCTGGGCTACTTCTTCTTACCGTTTTATTTTTGTCACCCTGCGCTGCGAAGTGTCTAGGATTACGAAGTCGTTTGATGAAGCCTTACCCGCGTGAATACCTGCTTGCAAGTTTCGGGACCTCGCTACATCTGGCCACAAAACTCGAATTGATTTTCATGACAATGTTTAGGCATCGCTGCTGCCCTATATCGGCAACAGCGGCTTGATGAGGCGCCTTTGTCCGACAGCCGCGGACATTTCAATCGCTCGGTCATGAAGAAGCATTCTATGTTCAAATATTTGTTAAAACGAAGCATATTTCTCTTTGCTAACTTTGCTAAAATCATTGAATAACTCGGCCAAACTAACCTCGTGAGGTCGAATGTTTATGCCGGCGATTGTGCTCCACTGGCGACTCAGCCAATTATATCATAGCGATAACTTGGTGAATGATATTCCTTATGAGAATGCATCTCAGTGCTTAGAAATTCTTTAACTTTTTCTTATACAAACTAATCGCGCAAGAATAATTCTTGCACCACATTTAACAGTTGTTGTTAAACGGAGGTAGCTTTAGTGTATCTTATATTATCGCAGAACCATATATATAAATTATATTTTTTCTGACTACCGGATTTGTCTGAGCTCTGAAAGAATTTTCCGAGTAATTGTGGTCCAAAAAATTTCGCTTTTGTATCCTATTTACTTATATTATGTACTAATTTCCACCAAAATTTCAATGTTTAATGCTTCTTCTAACTTGAAAATGAATGTTTGTTGCATTCAAAACGTCGTTAATAAATAAGAATTGCTTCCTGAAACTTGCCTTTTAATCTACCGTCATCTGAAGAAAAGTTCCACTCACTGATAATATAAATCAACGAATTCTCTGGTCATCGTTCGCACGTGTGTAAATTATATTTTAGGTACATAATTAATTATATATTATTTATTTATTAATTATATATATATATATATATATTATATTATTTATATAACATGGCAGATGCGTCTCTCGAGGAAAGTAAGTTTCTGTTTGATATAGTTTATTATTTCTATTGGCAATCTATTTCTGGAAAGAAACTTTTCTACACAAAAAAAATAAACTGTTTGGTGGACTCAAACATTTTTCTCGTGTTTCCCTACAGACTCGCTCCTAACAAACGCATCGTCGCACACGTGGCAACGAGCCTCGGGGATGCCAACGAGTGATTTTGTAACATATTTCGCACACCATATTTGTTTCTAGGGTTACGAAAACCATTACTGGAAAATTGTAAGCAAAGCGGTCAATGACACTTAAGGTGGTGCTTGAGAGCCGCGAGCCCTCAGGCAGGCTTGGCTGGATCCCTATGAGAATCTATCACTACGTATAGTCATAATAACTCCGCTCGTAAATAAAATATCAATCTGAATTTTGTCATGCTTATTCAGCTATTTATTGACAATTTCTCTACAGTAACAAAAAATATGTATATTTTGTCTAACATTAGTTATGATAGAGGAAAAGGTTGTACATCGATCAATCAATGTTCATTATACTATGTATATGCGACTTACCTAATTTTGTGAGACACAAGGATGTAGTACTATTTATTCTCTATTGATCGGTATTAAAGACATATCTGAATCAACCTCTATTGTATAGATATTTTCTAACAAAGTATTTTTTCATTACTGCTAAATCGGAGATTTCACATTTTCTGTGGAAGCCGCAGTTCTCATGAAGGAGTTGGGGAAAAATGAGGGGAAACACACGTCGTAAATTACCCGCCTGTCACTCTTGCGGTGAAGGGGAGCACAATGAGGGGCGATTAATAATGGATGGCCAGTGGTCGGCCGAGGCCAGTTAGTTCTAGCCGACTGCAGGTCATTCCTCGGCCACCTAAGAGACGGCCGCAGCCCTAAGATGGGTGCTGGCTCAGGTATCATATTACAAAGGCAACAAGCTCGAGCGCAGCAACTTGCCGATCTGAACACAGATCAAGGATTCCACATCCTTGTCGCGAATTTCTCGCTCACGGACTTCGCCGCACTGTGACGACTGGCCTTAAACGAATGAGTTTTTTTACGTTTATGTCAATAATAGCTCGTGTTTGCCGAGTAGTTTAAGGTGGTGGAGATTGGAGCAACGAGTTGGGGGGTTCGAAATTTGCATGTGCTCGAGAAAGTTTAGAGCGAAAGTTTTATTTCATAGAAATTTATTGGACGAAAGTTAATTCGTTTCACGTGATAATTACAGAAGCACAAATATAACTTGAAATATAATTCTTATGACTTAAATAAAGTTAAAACCAAAACTGTAAATCCAATTGCTCAATTAAAATTAACAGGGAATAAATTAAAACATATAATTACAGTTAATCATTTCAAATAAATGCAAGCTGATTCATGGTATAATGACTTATAAAGACCGTAGCAAGACTGTGACGTGACGATGAGACGAACCTCTGAGGAGCCTTCATCGAAATGATGCCCAAAGAGCGGGCGCGTCATCAGTGATAAGCAATAATCGACTTCAAGTCTTCGAGCCCTCCGATGCAGTGCGACTGTTTGCACGATAAAAACTTCGAACGTTTTTTTTAACATTCTCTGGCATTTCAATTGTCACAGACTAAACAAAACTGCACCTCGTGAAATGGAATGTTTTGTGGCGGCTGAGTGCTAATGACTTCTATAGCGACAATTGAAGATATCAGCACCCCGCGTAGTATGGCGATACGTTTGTTGTGGTGTTCAGTGAATACTGATATGAATTTGATCCAAAATAGTAAATTATGCATGTAAATAAATCGAAAACTGTAAAATAGATTGTGTCATTTCGACCAAGCGCCGGCAACCTGTACGTACGGCCGGGCCTTGCTCAACCGTGTTTTCTTCACATTTAATGTAAGAGTTTGTCCTCATACCTAGCCTTATGTATTGAATTATCATTCATGGTACTTCTGTCTTCATTTAAAGTTCGGCTCACCCGATATGACAGTAGACTATGAGAAACACCACTATTATTATGATGAAGAGGTCGCGATCGAGTTAAATTCATAGTGAGAATTAAATTCTACAGATTCACCATCTGAAAACATCAGAGAACAGCAGAGTCGGAGAATTATTATTCAAGACAATCGCATTACAC
Source organism: Hyalella azteca (assembly GCF_000764305.2). Taxonomy (NCBI): domain Eukaryota; kingdom Metazoa; phylum Arthropoda; class Malacostraca; order Amphipoda; family Hyalellidae; genus Hyalella; species Hyalella azteca. Next base: position 3,162 of record NW_025935065.1, on the reverse strand, counting down.
CCTTTTTTACACTCTGTAATAAAGTTGACTCATATTCAGAAACATTATAGGGAGCTCATTTTTCAGGCAGCGAGTTTTTAAACCGATAACGACTGTGAAAATATGACGACTGTTCCAAACTGTAAAAATATAATCAGAAAGTTGTGAATAACTCTTACAGGATATGCCTTTCATAATTAATCATCCGCTATTCCGTCTTTTCCTTTCTCATTACCGTACTAAAAATCTTCGTACATCATGAAGATGCATGACTTTATTCATAAGTAGGAAAATTTTAATCTAGTTTATTACAATTACATTTTAGTCTTTAATTTTAGAGCTCCTGTTCAGGACCTTAAATTTTCAGTCAGGGGCACAGAGTGCCCAATATTGCAATATTCTGAAGTAACATTCCTAGTCAAACATATATTAATCACTTGCAAGTTCGCGACATCTTTGCAGCACTAATTGCTATCATAGCCCTAAATATTAGAGTATTATTGTTAAATATGGGCAATAATCTGCTTATCTGCAACCAGATGTCAAATTGTAAATTTTAATCTGTTTCATAGGCATTGAATATCACATGGAAGGGGCTTGCGAATAATCAACTCTGAATGGCCATTGGTCCAAGCGCTTCTTGTATGATAGGAAACTCCACTAAATGTGTTATTCGCAATGATTTCAGCAAAGAAAAAACATGAGCGAGTCTGTAGGGAAACACGCGAAAAACGTTTGAGTCCACCAAAAAGTTTTTCTTTGTGTAAAACAGTTTCTTTCCAAAAATTGAATGCCAATATAAATACTAAATAAAAAAATCGGAAACTTACTTCCCTCATGAGACGTCTCTGCCATGTTATATAATACATTGTTCTGCGATAATATAACTTCTAAAATACACTAAATACACTCAGTTCAATAACAACTGAATGTGGTTCAAGAATTATTTATGCAAGATTAGTTTGTTTAAGAAAAAATTCAAAGAATTTCGAAGCACTGAGATGCATTCCCATAAGGAATATCATTCACCAAGTTATCGCTATGATATAATTGGCTGAGTCGCCAGTGGGGCACAATCGCCGGCATAAACATTCGACCTCACGAGGTTAGTTTGGCCGAGTTATTCAATGATTTTAGCAAAGGGAAATATGCTTCGTTTTAACAAATATTTGAACATCGAATGCTTCTTCATGACCGAGCGATTGAAATGTCCGCGGCTGTCGGCCAAAGGCGCCTCAACAAGCCGCTGTTGCCGGTATGGGGCAGCAGCGATGCCCAAAAGCCCAAAACTTGCCTTCTCAATCAATTCGCGTTTCGTCGCCAGCTATTGTGCGTTCCTGCAGCACGCAGGCTGGATCACTTTCCGCTTCACTTCGCGACAGCTTAACCCTAGGCACTTCACAGCGCGGGGTGTCAATATTTAATTTCGGATGGTTAGGGGGAAGAGCTTCTATGAATGACAGACGTTTATTCATATGCATGACTACTGAATACCTCGGAAGATATAAGACCTACAGAGGCAATTGTATCCAAAACTTAACTATTCTCACCTGCTCCTCCCCGCCGTCCTAAGCATTATTACGCACTCAGTTCAGTATCATGACTACGAGTTCATAATAAAAGGTTGTGAGTTTGTCGATGTAACGCCAACTTACCCTGGAATTTAAAGCAAATCTAGTCATTATTAAACAGGCATTGCCTGCTTGACGTCTCCTACCTGCGCGCCACATGCAGTAAAATTTTTAGTGCAATAATGCATCTATCAAATAAGATTTCTAAAGTTTGAAAAAGTCATGAAAAACTCCTTACATATTATTATTCAGTTACATGAATAACACTCGCATTTTCTAGTGATTAATAAAAATAAATGATGTCATGCGAAGAGGGTCAGAATTTATATGAAAGAAAACTTGGGTGTAAAATAATCGAAAATCTCTCAGTTTGCATTTTCTGGGTTTAATTTCCTAAAATGCACATTATATGTATATATATTACTGTCATGGCTTTGAAGCATGGGAATATGCTATAATATAATCATCAATATAAGCAGTAGATGATTATTCCTTATGTCGATAAGTAAACGATCGAAGCGCTCGAGAAATAAACGATATCAGTTCAGTGCTGAAATATTAATTATTGTCGAACAAATATCCTATTTCAGTTTGTGCTTCTTCATGACGGGAAGATAAGAATATCAGCGGCTTCTTGGATACGGCGCCTCGTGACGTAATTTATTAATGGCAGGAAGCACTCTTGCTGAGGCGTCCTTGTCGCACCGCCGCGGACATTTTGATCGCTAGGTCATGCAGAAGCAGCAAACATTTGTTCAAACAAAGCATGTTTTGCTTTGGTGAAAACATTGAATGGAACATGAAATGAAGTTTCCTATTGTACAAAGAGCGCTTGGACCAATGTCCATTTCGGTGTTGATTTTTCGCAAGCTCCCGTTTCATGTGATATTTAACATAAAACATAAATTAAAATTTGAAACATGACAATTGCTCGCCGATAAGCAGATTATGGCCCAGATTTAACAATAATATTTCAATAATAAAATTTAAGGCCATGCCAGCAATTTGTGTAGCAATTAAAGATGTCGGGACTTTGTAAGGTATTAATATATGTTCGATGGGAAATATTACTTCAGAATATTGCAACATCGCGAGACTCATGGGCCCTGGAGTGGTTGACTTATAATCAATAACTGAATGTAATCTTGCCCGCAACCTCGTATTTAACTATAAATACCTAGTGAGTTTCCAGGGAAATGAAGATTAAATATCAACAACATGCTTGTATACATTTTCGGATTAAGTTAATTAATTAATACTTCACATTTCTTTTAACACGACTGAATGAAATCTAGAGAGATGCAAATTTCGAATGCGCAGAAAAATCTTTAATTTGTAATTTAATGTCCTCGACAATGGAGAAACTGCCTCTTCCTGTTTTAGTCCACGAAATAATACATAACTATAATGTGCTGTGGTTGGCAGTACATAACTAATGGCGTGCTGTGGTTGACAGTACATAACTAATGGCGTGCTGTGGCTGACGGTACATAACTAATGGCGTGCTGTGGTTGACAGTACATAACTAATGGCGTGCTGTGGTTGACAGTACATAACTAATGGCGTGCTGTGGTTGACAGTACATAACTAATGGCGTGCTGTGGTTGGCAGT
>NW_025935064.1:0-264 GCF_000764305.2 Hyalella azteca | reverse complement strand
TTTTCTATTCATTAATGAAATGTTGAAATCTTGTAGCTCCTAATTTAGAAATTTTCAATATATTAGGTGTGCTCACTGTACTGGTATTGGACTAGTGGTAGTGGCAAACAAGAAATTTTTAGACTAGGTAAGTTCAATTCAAATCGGCTGAGCTAGTCCAAAATTTTGTTCCCTATCCCCTAAGGTCAATACTACAAAGCCAGAGAGCCTCAGTCCTCACTCCTCAGCAGTATGGAATTCTGTATAGGTAATATATTCTCATGT
>NW_025935063.1:0-1752 GCF_000764305.2 Hyalella azteca | reverse complement strand
CGTGCCAGTCAATTTAAAAGCCAATCATTCTAATGGCGCCTGTAATGAAATCAACGCCTTTTATAGAGAATAATTCGCTGCCGCCAGATCCAGCCGTCGATCTCTGCTGCTCGATCTTCATGCGATCTTCGTGAGATCGCGACGATCTGCAGCCTGGATTATAAGACAATCAGCGATCAAAGTCGATTAAAATAATCAGGAGTGAGATCGAGGCTGAGCGAATTATATAGCAATTATAGTAATCATGTTTGTGATCGAAGCTGAGCTAAGTATGAAGAAACTAATCTTATAAAATGAGTAATCGTAGATGAGCGCAGTATATATATAGAATTTAACTAATATTGTTTGTGATCGAAGCTGATCGAAGTATAAACATGTATAGTAATCTTAAAAAAGTAATCGAAGCTGAGCGAAGTAAATACAGGATTTCAAGTAATATTTTGTGCATTGAAGTTGACTTAAGTATGAAGGTTCTAAAGTAATCTCAAAAAAGTATTCGTAACAGAGCGAAGTATCTAAAAATAAAAGTTATCAAGTGTATAATCGGAGCTGAGCGATGTATATAGGAATTAAAGTAATCATGTGATTGATATAGAAGCTGAACGAAGTATAAAGAAATTTACGTAATCTTGCTTTGAAGTAATCGAAGCTGAGAGACGAATATAAGAATTCTATAAATATCAATTGAGTGATCATGGCTGAACGATCTATATAGGAATTTTACGACTAAATTATTAATTGAAATAATGAAAGGTGGATCACTTCAGGAAAACTTGTTCACGAGGTTTGGTTGATATCAGACTGGCATTTATAGTAAAGGTTCGATGGAGGTTTGTGCAATGGTTAATTAGGATATTTTGGGTTTAGTTAAGAATATGAGTTTGAATTAGCCAACTAAACTGATTCCGTGGCTAAAATATTGTCGTGGATTGTTTCATCACGTCATTGTAAACACAGATGTTGGATAAGGGCTATCTATCCAGCTATTGCTACATGTATTTTCCGAGAATAAGTTTGGAGTATATATGAACAACAATCAGTAATCTTATTTGACTGTAATGCTGGTTTACGCCACACGAGCATGATTAAATAAGGGGGTTTCAATGAGAAAAAAATTGTGTTTGAGTTAAGATTTCAAATTTTTCTCCATTATTGTTATTATACTTTTATTATATCGCCAATCTCTTTAAATCCGTCAGGTTCGGTCCGAAGTGGCCATTTTTCGGCACGTGAAAAGGTTCTCTTTTTGGAAAGGTTACGGCAAAGAAAATACAAAGAGAGGGTTGTAATGAAACACTGATACATTTCATATTAAATTTAGAAATTCAAGTTCACATCCTACGTTAACAAAAATCTCTAGTACATGAAAAATGTAATTTGCACACATTCAAAATTGAGAGCCTATCAGTTTACATCCGTTGAAAAATTGCAGTTCCGTTGAGCCGTACGACTGTTGCAAACGACCGTATTGTACACGCACACTTTACGGCCGTAGGTTGAGTGGCCGTACCGCTGCTGTAATCTCGCGTCCGCTTTCACAGTTGCTCTTTCTTCATGGCCGTATTTCTCGCGCTATAGTGATGTCTCGCGGCCGGTCTACCCGTAGAGTTTATGATGACCGTACTTCGGAATAGTGGTGCTCGTCTTCATAGTCGATGAAAATACTCCAACTCCGTTGTCGTACTGCGGTCGAGATGACTGTGATCGTACCGCTTCTTCTGATGAAAATAGTGACCGTACTATTGATGACAG
>NW_025935062.1:0-1375 GCF_000764305.2 Hyalella azteca | reverse complement strand
GGTCTTAGATTTCTGTTTTACATATGTGTACCAAGTTTCAAAACGATCCGTCTGTAAACAAAAAAGTTTTGTTGGAGGGTAGCAGGTCCCCTTAAGTAAAATCTAAAGGCTTTATCTATAAATGTAGCGGTAGCGCTGTAGCGGCAAAACCTCGTATCGCTACTTGAATATGTAGCGGACGCTACCGCTACATTGCCTTAAATGTAGAGCCGCTACCGCTACCGCTACTGAAAATGTAGCGGCCGCTAGTAGCGGCCGCTACATGTAGCGCGCTACTGCCCACCTCTGAGTATTAATAACAACGTGCTTTTTAGTCATATCCTGAGGTACACCTAGCTTATTTAACACCCGATTAGTGACGTATGACTTCTGACTACTAGTGTCAATCAAGAATCGAACCTTTGTTTTCTTTTACCGACGGGACACGGTCAATGTAATGATGGTTCGACCAAAAGCTCCTCCCCCGGTGAGAGGAATTCAAGCACCTGTTTACGTTACTGGAAGTTGTTTCTTTCGACTTCTCAGAATTGCATTTAAATTTAGGACACAAAGCTGAAATGTGGGTTTTCTTGCTGCAAAAACTACACGGATAATCTAGGTTAGATGGACAAGGCTTCATATGCTTGGAACTAGAACACAAAAACACAACCCTATCTCTTTACATCTAGAAATTCTACTAGCAGGACTGGGATAATTGACTGGGACACTTTAACATAGAATGATTGGCTGCGCCACAGAACTTACAAGACTTGCTTGATGAAACACCTGCTGCCGAATTCTCAAGAACAGGGGCCGTATTATCAAAACTTCGTAACTTTTTGTACTTCCGACATAAAAGTTACGTGTTACGTAAGTATACCCTAATTTTGGCATTATCAAAACATTCGTACGTAAGACTTAGCTAAAAGCGTACTATCAAAACCATCTGGCCAACTGACCAATCAGAGGCATTGGATTTGTTTACATTCTGTGAACTTTGATGGCGGGAATCGATGGTATCGACTAGCGAATGCTGTCTGTCGGTATTGCTCCTTGTTGGCCCAGAAAAAGCCGTTCTAAAATAGTTGTGAACTTTTTTTAAAAAACAGCATGAGCTGAAGAAGAAATCTGTGTACGGAGCTAAAAATTATGGTTGGCAGAGATATAAAGTACCGACTAGAAGGAATGCGTTGGGCTTGTAAAAATATAACGTATTATGCATTTGCTTGTAAAACATAACGTAAAAGGAAAACAAAATCTGTTTCTGGCATTAACTCAATTGAATTTTTTTCCAATAGCACTGTTTAGCACGATCAAGTAGTGGAGCCATCACAAGTAGCGCCATCATTCTATGCGTGTATAATCCGCGCTGTCGGATTATTGACAAAATTCTATC
>NW_025935061.1:0-1360 GCF_000764305.2 Hyalella azteca | reverse complement strand
GCAGTAAATCACTCCTCAACCCTCACCTACCCCACTCATCCGTTCCACCGTTGTTCTCAGTTACACAATTCTGCTGTTCTCTCGAGTCTATACACGCACAGTTCTGCTTTGGTAGCGTAGCGCGGACTTCGAAAGTCCGTGAATGCGACTGTAAAATATAATTTGTAGATAGAATTTTCTGTATGTCTTTATTGCTAAACTTTTGACGGTATTTTTACAGCGCACAGTATATGCCGTGACAATTTGGTACGGCGATACCGTACCACATCCCTCGGCAGCGTTGTTGAGGCAACGATAACCGGCTGAGATAATAACACAGAAGACGATTGAGGTAGGGGAGGACAATGCGAGAACAATTGGGAGGTAGGGAGGGAATTGGGTAGAGCGTCATGGGTTCAGCGCAGCAGGCGAATTCCTCAACTCTCCGTTTATCTATCCGTTCCTTCCTCTCCCTCTGTTTTGGGGAGGAAGGAACGGCCTAGGCCAGTTCGGCCTAGCTAAGAGAAGAGAAAGCTCTCAGCTGCCTCCCAAAGTAACCATGTGATTATTTTTTTTGAAAATCATTCGATAAGTGAACAGATCGATGTCAGGAATGTAATTAAATAATTTTATCGACTTACACTTTAGTTTTATGGCTTTCTTCAATGTGCGAACGTATTTTTGAGCCAGCCAATATTTGAGTAAGAAACTAAATGATCGTAGTTGCAAATAATCATGAACAGTCTAAACAGGGTTGGCAATGATTAAATCAAAAAGATTAAATCACATGATTAAATCACTTGATTTTTTTTATAAAAAAATCATGATTTTTTTTATTTTTTCGATTTTATTTTTTTTATTTTTTCATATATTTAAAAATATTGAGTGGCAGTCTTTAATTTATATTGAGGTATTGTTATTCATGGTTTAGTATAAATGTACTATGAATGACAAATTGGTATAGGTATAAACTTGTTGCCTTTAGTGTGTATTAGGTTCCAATAAATGGAATGTTTTTGGCACAGAGGCATCAAGAGTGCAATACATTTTACGTAGCTAGTACCTTAGCTAATTCCCATAAGGCTATAAGTAGTTTAACTATTTGACTATTTGTTATATATTGATTACAATATACAAATTAAATGTGTTAGCTAGCTTATACAGGGTGGGGCAGAACTGATTGAACAGTTTTGAGGCGAAATAAAAGAGTAACGGAGGTACATTAAGAAGAAAGTTTATTTTCCTCATGATTAGCATAACATACCATTTAAAATACTTATGTTTTGAAAACAATATCAGGAAGATGGGGTTTGTTAGCTGCATCACACTGTTGGAGTTGTTCTTGGAAGTTTCCTAAAGCACGTTCACACATATGGCGAGG
>NW_025935060.1:0-1190 GCF_000764305.2 Hyalella azteca | reverse complement strand
TTATATTTACTGACTTCCCTGATATCCCGCCGAAACACTGAAAAACACTTGGGCCCAAGCTGTACACATTTACTACTGGCCGACAAAGAAAAATAACCGTCACACACGATTATCTCAGCTCACGCAACAGTTCCAGAGAGAGCGGACACGTGCTTTCTCGACCGCGTCTGACAGGGATCGAGTGATTGGTGCAATGAAATATTTTACAGCGAAGCATTTATGCGCATATTGTGTGGGCTGATAAGGGTGAAAAGGGAATTTAAAAGGAATTATGTAACATAACTATTTCATTGCTATTGGATTCAAGCCGTCGTTAAATATTAATTAACCTTCTCACTAGTGGCGCCAAATTCATGTTATTTATATTTCTCAACGATTCAGAATTGAACAGGAATATGTACACTACTGGCGCCTCCATACAAAATTGAATGAGCAAACGAAGTTTAAGCAATAACAAACAACATTGAACAATACATACAACCATGTAAAATATGAAACGTTTAGTAAATGGTAATTCACAACCAATCGTTAAGTCATTTCTCGCAGTTCCGGAAAGCTGGAGGCGAGACCAGGACTATACGTCGGGAAAAAAATCTGAGAAAATGACAGCTTGGATGGTGAGTCACTGCTCTACGCACAGCCGCAGGGAAAGCTACGCTGCCGAGCTAAGAAAGTAAGTCAACTCCGAATACTCTAATGTGTTATAAATATGATATAAATGGTGGTCCATTTGTTGCACCGTTGGATATTTGGCCATATGTCTGGCCAGTCATTGCCGCTTGATGGCGCAGACAAACTTTTTACAGCTAGCTGGTTCTAGAACCCTCCCCTTTTTATTCTCCACACGCCCCTCCGCCGAGTGAAGAGATTGCTTGTTTACAAAAGCAGACTACCAAGTTCAGTTATCCTAAAAAGAAAGAGTAAAACACATCTTAATTTGCTGCTCATGTGTAAAAGTTGTTACTCACTTTAAGGGGAGCGTCTGGTCAAAATTTTTGAATTTTGGCTTTTCCGGTTTTTAATCTCGTCTTAAAGCTGACATTCTGCTCTGTTCAACGGTACCAAAATCATTTCTGTAAGTTGATTTATGCGTTCACGACAGATCGCGAAAGGGTGGGGGGTGGTGGAGTTCTTTCACATTTAGGATAGGCGAAAATTCCCGGTAGCATACTTAAATAGCTAGTCCACAT
>NW_025935059.1:0-319 GCF_000764305.2 Hyalella azteca | reverse complement strand
TCCCTCCCTCCCAGCACTCTCACCATACATCACCACACCTTATGACCTTATGATGAGTTTAGGACTTCGTAGTCCACGGTCAAGCTGATGCTACGCTTTCGTCGTCCTCCGTCCCCGAGTCGTCGTCTCTTGAAAGTTGCAACGGTGAACTCCCCTCCTCTCAGCACCTTTGGTAAAGCGTTGAACAGCCTTGGTCCTACCACGGACAGTGATCCCTCACGGAGAGTCTGTACTCTGATGTCACTATTCTGGAGGTCTCACTCTCAAAGTGGGGAGCCAGTCCGGTTATCATCTTCCAAGTGTACAGTATGATATACCT
>NW_025935058.1:11921-14078 GCF_000764305.2 Hyalella azteca | reverse complement strand
TGTACTTCAATAATATTACAGCCAATCATCTGTACTTCAATAATATTACAGCCAATCATCTGTACTTCAATAATATTACAGCCAATCATCTGTACTTCAATAATATTACAGCAAATCATCTGTACTTCAATAATATTACAGCCAATCATCTGTACTTCAATAATATTACAGCCAATCATCTGAAACTGCCGCTAATATTACCTTCAGTAAATAATCTGTAATATACTATAAAATAATCTTTATCCCCTAACCTAAATAATTTGTTACTCATTAATTAATATTATTTTTTTTACAGACTAATGCTGACGAATTTCGTGTAATGTTGCCTGATTTTAATTTTAAATATAGAAAGTCATACGACTAGCTGTTGTTAACTTGAATATGATCATGAATTTCAGGGTCTCATGAGTCATAAATCTATGTCCTATGATCATAACTAAAAATCATGCAGTTATGATTATGACCTTCCACTTATACACCTGTCCCTAACTGTATACTAAATTATTTATGCTCATATTATCATGTTTTGTAAAATCATCCGTCTTCTTACAACAGTAGTAAATTAATAGTTGTCAATACATCAATGTGTTAAACATTTTGCTTCTACTAGTTCATAAATGGCGTTTAAAGAAGCCTGACCCAAAAACTAGTTTTCTTAGAAAGCTATAGTAGAAAACGGTCGAAATTTTCTTTTCCGCTATAACTCCTTTATTTTCAGACAAGTTACGCTTGCTCACAAACCATACCTCGCAATATTAGTTTAGTATTAAGACTGCACTCATAGTTAGCATGATTACAAATTTGTATGATATTAAGAAGTTGCTAAATAAGGTATTTTTCTCACCTCATGTCCGATTGTTTGTCGGATTGCATGTGACTGGTTCGGGCCAGCGGCGCTTGTGCCCTTTGGCAGGGCTGACTTTTTCATTCATTCATTATCATCGACTTTTTCATTCATTCATTATCATTTTCATTCATTATTATCGAACAGAATGCCTGTATCATCATACGATGCTGGTTACCCCCATGGTGGAACTCCTATGTATAGTGCTCAAGTTACTTTTGGGCGGAGACATGTCCCTTTCCAGCTGTGATTGGTTGTGAGGTCATTCTCTCCAGACTGTGATTGGCTGATAGGATCATGATATCATTCTATCCAGATTGTAATTGGTTATGGGATCATGATGTCACGTTATTCTGACTGTGATTGGCTCCCTCTCATCATATTTGGCTCCCATCTCCATGAGATATTTTTTCGTGTATCACTTGCCGTGCTTGCCGTGCAGAGTTGCGTGCGAGCTTTGCCGTGTATGGCCGCCATCCCAGAGCAGCGTCAGCCAGCCCAGCTCTGCCCAGCAGCCCCAGAGCAGTGTCAGCCAGTCCAGCTCTGCCCAGCAGCCCCAGAGCAGTGTCAGCCAGTCCAGCTCTGCCCAGCAGCCCCAGAGCAGTGTCAGCCAGTCCAGCTCTGCCCAGCAGCCCCAGAGCAGTGTCAGCCAGTCCAGCTCTGCCCAGCAGCCCCAGAGCAGTGTCAGCCAGTCCAGCTCTGCCCAGCAGCCCCAGAGCAGTGTCAGCCAGTCCAGCTCTGCCCAGCAGCCCCAGAGCAGTGTCAGCCAGTCCAGCTCTGCCCAGCAGCCCCAGAGCAGTGTCAGCCAGTCCAGCTCTGCCCAGCAGCCCCAGAGCAGTGTCAGCCAGTCCAGCTCTGCCCAGCAGCCCCAGAGCAGTGTCAGCCAGTCCAGCTCTGCCCAGCAGCCCCAGAGCAGTGTCAGCCAGTCCAGCTCTGCCCAGCAGCCCCAGAGCAGTGTCAGCCAGTCCAGCTCTGCCCAGCAGCCCCAGAGCAGTGTCAGCCAGTCCAGCTCTGCCCAGCAGCTCTGGGCCGACCTCGCCGCCTCCGCCCTCAAGTCGGCCTATACATCTTAATGCTATATTTCGATCTTAAATCTTATTTATTTAATATTTTGTTAAGACAACGTGATATGACACTAACAGCAAATTTAGTTAAATCTAAATAACCTAATTCAATAATAAAAGATACAAAGTTACCTATGGGAAAATTAACTGTAGAGAATCACATTTTTATTATTAAATTGATAGTGAATGTGTACGGTATCTTTTTTCTATTACAATACCTATTTGCAAAATAAAGATACCTTTCTTGAA
>NW_025935058.1:8259-11827 GCF_000764305.2 Hyalella azteca | reverse complement strand
GCCTGTCCATCCCCTGCCTGTCCATCCCCTGCCTGTCCATCCCCTGCCTGTCCATCCCCTGCCTGTCCATCCCCTGCCTGTCCATCCCCTGCCTGTCCAGCCCCTGCCTGTCCATCCCCTGCCTGTCCATCCCTTGAACCGTCCCACAAAATTCGTCTCGTGGGCAGGCGGGTGGACGCCTCTGGAGCCGCGAGGGCCTCGAGCTGCTGAGGAGCCTCCTGCTGCACCAGCGCCTCCCCCACCAGGTACTGCCCTCCCCCTCCTGCTGCACCAGCGCCTCCCGTACCAGGTACTGCCCTCCCCCTCCTCCTGCTGCACCAGCGCCTCCCCCACCAGGTACTGCCCTCCNAGGGAGTATAGTACTTTGAAAGTGTAGTACTATAGGGAGTATAGTACTTTGAAAGTGTAGTACTATAGGGAGTATAGTACTTTGAAAGTGTAGTACTATAGGGAGTATAGTACTTTGAAAGTGTAGTACTATAGGGAGTATAGTACTTTGAAAGTGTAGTACTATAGGGAGTATAGTACTTTGAAAGTGTAGTACTATAGGGAGTATAGTACTTTGAAAGTGTAGTACTATAGGGAGTATAGTACTTTGAAAGTGTAGTACTATAGGGAGTATAGTACTTTGAAAGTGTAGTACTATAGGGAGTATAGTACTTTGAAAGTGTAGTACTATAGGGAGTATAGTACTTTGAAAGTGTAGTACTATAGGGAGTATAGTACTTTGAAAGTGTAGTACTATAGGGAGTATAGTACTTTGAAAGTGTAGTACTATAGGGAGTATAGTACTTTGAAAGTGTAGTACTATAGGGAGTATAGTACTTTGAAAGTGTAGTACTATAGGGAGTATAGTACTTTGAAAGTGTAGTACTATAGGGAGTATAGTACTTTGAAAGTGTAGTACTATAGGGAGTATAGTACTTTGAAAGTGTAGTACTATAGGGAGTATAGTACTTTGAAAGTGTAGTACTATAGGGAGTATAGTACTTTGAAAGTGTAGTACTATAGGGAGTATAGTACTTTGAAAGTGTAGTACTATAGGGAGTATAGTACTTTGAAAGTGTAGTACTATAGGGAGTATAGTACTTTGAAAGTGTAGTACTATAGGGAGTATAGTACTTTGAAAGTGTAGTACTATAGGGAGTATAGTACTTTGAAAGTGTAGTACTATAGGGAGTATAGTACTTTGAAAGTGTAGTACTATAGGGAGTATAGTACTTTGAAAGTGTAGTACTATAGGGAGTATAGTACTTTGAAAGTGTAGTACTATAGGGAGTATAGTACTTTGAAAGTGTAGTACTATAGGGAGTATAGTACTTTGAAAGTGTAGTACTATAGGGAGTATAGTACTTTGAAAGTGTAGTACTATAGGGAGTATAGTACTTTGAAAGTATAGTACTATAGGGAGTATAGTACTTTGAAAGTATAGTACTATAGGGAGTATAGTACTTTGAAAGTGTAGTAATCCGGGATCTTTCTCAACCACTTGTCCAGTCGTCTGTGTTGGTGAACCATGGCCACCAACATATATATGGATATATATTGTGTATATATTAGTATATGTTGGCAAATTTTGTTTCTTTTAAGCAGGTTTCATTGAAGACCAGAGAGTATTTCTTATTGACAATTTTCTTATTTAAAATTATAATTTTCTCTATTCGCGAATAGAGAAAAACAATAAGAAAATTGTCAATAACAAATTCTCTCTGGTCTTCAATGAAACCTGCATTAAAGAAAATCTTTTTTGCCAAACTACACCAACATATATGTATATATATTGTATATATATTAGTATATTTTCGCAAAATTTGTTCCTTTAAGCAGGTGAAGACCAGAGAATTCGTTTTATTGACAATTTTCTATTGAAAATTTTTATATCTATTGAAAAAACTAATAAGAAAATCGACAATAAAACGAATTCTCTGGTCTTCAATGAACATTGTACATATGTATATTATATTGTTTTTCAGGCAGCTGACGGCGCCTCCCCGGGGGCTGCGCTACGCCTCCTGCAGCAGCTCCTGCCAGACCCTGACCACCTCCTGTGTGGGTAGTGCTGTGTGGTCCTGTGTGGGTAGTGCTGTGTGGTCCTGTGTGGGTAGTGTTGTGTGGCTCCTGTGTGGGTAGTGTTGTGTGGCTCCTGTGTGGGTAGTGTTGTGTGGCTCCTGTGTGGGTAGTGTTGTGTGGCTCCTGTGTGGGTAGTGTTGTGTGGCTCCTGTGTGGGTAGTGTTGTGTGGCTCCTGTGTGGGTAGTGTTGTGTGGCTCCTGTGTGGGTAGTGTTGTGTGGCTCCTGTGTGGGTAGTGTTGTGTGGCTCCTGTGTGGGTAGTGTTGTGTGGCTCCTGTGTGGGTAGTGTTGTGTGGCTCCTGTGTGGGTAGTGTTGTGTGGCTCCTGTGTGGGTAGTGTTGTGTGGCTCCTGTGTGGGTAGTGTTGTGTGGCTCCTGTGTGGGTAGTGTTGTGTGGCTCCTGTGTGGGTAGTGTTGTGTGGCTCCTGTGTGGGTAGTGTTGTGTGGCTCCTGTGTGGGTAGTGTTGTGTGGCTCCTGTGTGGGTAGTGTTGTGTGGCTCCTGTGTGGGTAGTGTTGTGTGGCTCCTGTGTGGGTAGTGTTGTGTGGCTCCTGTGTGGGTAGTGTTGTGTGGCTCCTGTGTGGGTAGTGTTGTGTGGCTCCTGTGTGGGTAGTGTTGTGTGGCTCCTGTGTGGGTAGTGTTGTGTGGCTCCTGTGTGGGTAGTGTTGTGTGGCTCCTGTGTGGGTAGTGTTGTGTGGCTCCTGTGTGGGTAGTGTTGTGTGGCTCCTGTGTGGGTAGTGTTGTGTGGCTCCTGTGTGGGTAGTGTTGTGTGGCTCCTGTGTGGGTAGTGTTGTGTGGCTCCTGTGTGGGTAGTGTTGTGTGGCTCCTGTGTGGGTAGTGTTGTGTGGCTCCTGTGTGGGTAGTGTTGTGTGGCTCCTGTGTGGGTAGTGTTGTGTGGCTCCTGTGTGGGTAGTGTTGTGTGGCTCCTGTGTGGGTAGTGTTGTGTGGCTCCTGTGTGGGTAGTGTTGTGTGGCTCCTGTGTGGGTAGTGTTGTGTGGCTCCTGTGTGGGTAGTGTTGTGTGGCTCCTGTGTGGGTAGTGTTGTGTGGCTCCTGTGTGGGTAGTGTTGTGTGGCTCCTGTGTGGGTAGTGTTGTGTGGCTCCTGTGTGGGTAGTGTTGTGTGGCTCCTGTGTGGGTAGTGTTGTGTGGCTCCTGTGTGGGTAGGGCTGTGTGGCTCCTGTGTGGGTAGTGTTGTGTGGCTCCTGTGTGTTGTGTGGCTCCTGTGTGTTATGTGGCTCCTGTGTGGGTAGTGCTGTGTGGGTAGTGTTGTGTGGCTCCTGTGTGGGTAGTGTTGTGGCTCCTGTGTGGGTAGTGTTGTGGCTCCTGTGTGGGTAGTGTTGTGTGGTCCTGTGTGGGTAGTGCTGTGTGGCTACTGTGTGGGTAGTGCTGTGTGGCTCCTGTGTGGGTAGTGTTGTGTGGCTCCTGTGTGGGTAGTGTTGTATGGCTCCTGTGTGGGTAGTGCTGTGTGGCTCCTGTGTGGGTAGTGCTGTGTGGCTCCTGTG
>NW_025935058.1:0-6326 GCF_000764305.2 Hyalella azteca | reverse complement strand
TCTGCACTGCACCATCATCACCATGGTACGTCTGCACCATACCTCTGCACTGCACCATACCTCTGCACTGCACCATCATCACCATGGTACGTCTGCACCATACCCCTGCACTGCACCATCATCACCATGGTACGTCTGCACCATACCCCTGCACTGCACCATCATCACAATGGTACGTCTGCACCATACAACTGCACTGCACCATCATCACCATGGTACGTCTGCACCATACAACTGCACTGCACCATACCTCTGTACTGCATCATACCCCTTGATTGAAAATATAGATGCTTTTTTTAAGCTCCATATGAAATTATGCGCTATCAGTCATCCGATTTACCCACATGTAAACTGACGGCTAAGCAGCAGGCTTATCTTATTGCAAAAACAGTATTGAAATCGAAAAAGTTCCTATTTAGCCGTCAGGCACAAATATATCAGTGAACCGGCTTTAGTCTTAAACGGGACATAATATAAATGTTAAAATTTTATTTTATCAGACCTATCGTGATATAAAAAAAACTCTGGTGCAATCTTCTAATCTTCAGTGCAATCTTCAAAAAATTCTAGTGCAATCACGTGGTGCAATCTTCGAAAAATGAAAAATGAAACTATAGGAAATGCTTTCCAGTGGCCGGAAATAAAACCAACGTGAAATAAATGCATATCACCGTTTTTTTGGGTAGAGTTGACGTGAGTTTTTCTGGGTCGAATTTCAGCGGACAGCTGATCACCAAAACACCGGTCCAATTTTTTTTCATAGTTTCTTTTACCGAAAAGTGCAATGCTTTAAATGGCGTTATTAATCTCGTAGCGTTCTTACTCGCGTTCAATGAAACGTTCTTGTCTTTGTTGGAATTTACTCGCGTTCAGTGAAACGTTCTTGGTCTTTTTTGGATTTTATTCGCGTTCAATGAAACGTTCTTGGTCTTAGTTGGATTTTACTCGCGTTCAATGAATCGTTCTTGGTCTTAGTTGGATTTTACTCGCGTATAATGAATCGTTCTTGGTCTTTGTTGGATTTTACTCGCGTTCAATGAAACGTTCTTGGTCTTAGTTGGATTTTACTCGCGTTCAATGAAACGTTCTTGTCTTTGTTGGATTTTACTCGCGTTCAATGAAACGTTCATGGTCTTAGTTGGATTTTACTCGCGTTCAATGGATTGTTCTTGGTCGTTATTTACTCTCGATACATCGCGAGTTTTTCCAGATATAATTTTCGAATACTTTTTCTGTATGTATTTTACGATGGTCAATGTTAACAAATGCGTCATTCTAATTAAAATGAACATATTTTATATATCTAACCGGAGGAATATTTAGCCGAATGAGAACTTTGATTGGTATCAGGGTGTGAAAAAAGACGATTGAAAAATTTATTATTTTTATTCAGGTTTCTTTACAAACGGGAAGTCAATTGGGGCGTAGTGCGTGAGAGTCGGAGAGCATCATGCAGTGGATGTTGGATCGGCCAAAAAAGTACAGCGGCTAACATCCAGAATCAGAAACGCTTTAAATCCAGCGTGAATCTTGATAAAACGGAAATTTCTAATATTTCTTCATCTATCATTGTTCATCAAAGTAAAAATCATTTAATGTTCACCTATATAGCGTAATTTGCGCCCGGATTTGCTTCAGGTCCAGCTTGGGTTCCTCGTCCAAGTATTGCGATATCTTCTTCAGTCCCGCATGGAGCGACGCCATTGCTGATGTCGGGTCATTAACTTGCCTAGTCCTGTGTTTATTAATTAGCTCCTCCATCTGCTTAATGTAATTATCATATTTTTCTAACGCCCATGTCGGCAGTCTAGGTTTGCTTTGTGAGGGCTGGTGGTTGCTAATATTTCGTGGTTCTCCTCTGGTTGCGGGCTGCACTTCGGGGTGACGGGCGCGCGTGAAGTACTGGGGTGCGCACGAACTTATTTGTTG
Source organism: Hyalella azteca (assembly GCF_000764305.2). NCBI lineage: Eukaryota > Metazoa > Arthropoda > Malacostraca > Amphipoda > Hyalellidae > Hyalella > Hyalella azteca. Next base: position 4,397 of record NW_025935058.1, on the reverse strand, counting down.
TTCTTCGGAGTGATGGGAAGAAGAAAAATCCCGCCCACCATTAAATCTTTTGGCGGGTCGCTCTTCAGGATAATGGGAGTGGTAGAAATCCTGCGGCTCATTCACACTTCCTACGGGACGCTTTCGGGAGTTATTGAACTGAGATAAGTCCTGCACATCATTTAATCTTTTAGCAGGTCCTTCTTCACAATAATGATTGATATATGAATCCTGCGGCCCAATCAAACTTCTTCCGGGTCGCTCTTCATAGTACCGAGGTCTGTAAAAATCTTGTTGTTCGTTTAAATTATTGGCGGGNTCTGTCTCTTATACACATCTAGATGTGTATAAGAGACAGCTCTAGAGCTGAGGTCCAAGCCTCAAATCTAAAATAAACGACCGAGTAACACGAGACTTGAAGTGTGAACATATATAAAGTAGTTCTCTGTTAACCCGTCAACAAGTTCATTCTTTGTTAAGTTTGTCTTATTAGAAGGTAGTGCAATGAAGTGTTTTTAAGAGATGTATATCATTGACTCTCAGTTGAAACCGATACGATCCTGTCAGCCAGGTTGGTGTGTCCCGGACTTAGACAACACCCGATGAAAACAAAAATATTCAAATGCATCGAATTTTTGACAGATCCAACTGAATATGACATTATTCCAGTAAATTATAAGTCAATTCCTACAATTTATTATGAAATTCCGCGCATCGAAAAAATCGACATAATGCTATACATGAATAATTAATTACTGAAGCCAGGTTAACTAAATTGGTCACTTGAACTCACCACCCGCTAATGATGTCGATGAAGAAATGTTTCTCTTCTCTGAGTAACACTTAAACACATCAGAATTAACACCAAATTGCGCCATCACTGGATATTATTGGGAGCGAATTCTAGACAGTACTTCACAGGGCGTCGCAGCCGTCAGAATGATGATGGCTGTTAAAGCCTTAAAGGAATAGGCCTACACAGGCCGCGTCTGACAGACAAGACAAAGAAGACCGGCCAACCGCATACTACCGAGATGTGTGGCCAAGATCAGGTCTACAAACGTACCCACGTGGCATGAACGACATTATTAATAATTATTGCACAGTTGCAAAATCTTTGTATCACACTGTTACTTTGTTTATGGACCTTGAACTATATTTTAATCTTGGCAAGTGTTAGAATTTAATTCATTACTCAAACTGGAGGACAGACACAAGTTCGGGAACACTTGTTGTATTTCAACTGTCTGCTGTCTTCACAAGCCTAAATTGCGAATGCTAAATACTTTACATGATTTGTGTTACACTTATAACTATAACTTGTTTAAGCTCATATTTATATACTTCATATAAAATTACTTCTTGGCATCCGGACTGGACTTCTGTAAAGAGGAGAGATTGGGGGGGTGAAGGGACGGTTCAGGTAGCAAATGACCTTTGTAATCTCTTGTGTTGAAGAATTTTTTTTTGCCCTAGAATTATTTTGTTTCAATGACTTGTCACAAACTAAGCTGTCACAGTCACCCAAACTACCATTTCTGTCCAATATTGGGATTATATCAAATTCAATTGAATTTTTATTATAAACCTAGTTATTTAGTTAGTTTAGTGACCCTATGATTACTAGCGCTTCAGCTGCTAAGCTATCTCGCTATTATAAACCGAGCTATGAAAGATCAACAAATCTGTTTATTCGTACATTATTTTAAAATGTGATCGAGTTTACGAGAAAATCGATCACAAAATTATAGGAAATGGGTCATATGAAACTTGTCCAGTCGTGCCCGCGATTAATTTGAATTTCATAGGCCTTGGCTTCTTTCTAGAGAAAAACTTTGGACATTGAAACTGAATTTATAGCAGCTGCAAATTTCAAAACTAATTATCCAACACACAATGAGTGAGAATCTACTCCTACAATCTATCCCGGATGTTATGGAATTGCCTATTCAATTTCGTGTCAAAGAATTATCGCTTATAGAAATTTCCAAAATTCACGGTTTCGATTGCACACACTACGGGATCCTATTTAAATATAGTTTTTCGCATTCTACGTTTCGAATTAGGTATTGAACAATTTAGACGAAAAACTATACGTTTCTCGGAATACCAACAAAACTACTAGCAAACAAACAGAGAAAACTTGCCATCAAATTGCTTAATGTGACCAATTTGAACAAGTTTAGGATAAGTGTTGAATTTATAACTCACCACTCTCTAGTGATACCGATGAATTAAGGATTCTCTTCTCCGAGGAGCACTTGAACACATTCGAGTAAACATCAAATTGCGCCATCACTGGATATTATTGGGAGCTAATTCTGCACAGTACTTCACAGGGCGTCGCAGCCGTCGGAATGACGATGGCTGTTAGAAGCATAGGCCTATAAAGGCGGCGTCTTGCGGACAAGACAAAGAACACCGGATGTCCGCGGACTGCCGAGATTTGTGGCCAAAATTAGGTCTACAAGTGTGGCCACGTGGCCTGTACTGCATTATTGGTAATCATTTTTCAGTTACAAAATATTTGTATTAGACTGTTACTTCACTCAGAATTATGCATGTCCTTCGACTCGATTGTGAATCTTGGCAGGCGTTAAGAAGTTGTTTCAATTTTCTACTGGGATGTACAAACGCAAAATTATGGGCACTCGATGTTATATTTCAACTGTGTGCTGTATTTGCAATCATTATAGCGAGTTTTAAAATACTCAGTGATAAAGTTTTGCATGATTTATGTTATTCAGATAACTATTTTAAAACTCATATGTTTATCCATGAGGCGTGTAGTGAAACCCGCCCGAGCTCCAGAGTCTTGCCTGCCGTCAATTTGAATTTTATGTGCCTTAGCTTCCTTCTAGATAAGATCTTCGGCCAATGGAACTAAATTAATCGCATCCACAAAGCTATAAACTAATTATCCATCAAAATAACAGTGAAATTCGACTCCTGTATTTTATACCGGATGTTATTACATAATTGTTTTGATTTTGTGTCAATAACTTTTTGCTTATATCGAAATTTACAAAATTTATGTTTTTTATTACGCAAACTATAGAAATATCCTTCTTGAAGATTTGAAACTTCAGTATCCTTCTTTACGTGTTCTACGTTTCAAATGGGATGGTTAACCATTTTCACTGAGAAACGATCATTTCAAAGAATAGCAACGATATTATAGAAATCGAGTAGGGGGAATATGAACATTTACGAGTATGCATGAAAAAATTAGCCCAATCTAATTTTTGAGCACCTGTACGAGTGTTAGCAAACATTTTTAGCGTTGTATTCATCTCGAATATATGTTCGTATACACCGAATAAGTTCATTATTTATGAGCTATAATCGGTTGTGCTTATGAACGGCTCTGACATGAACCTGCCATTCAAGTCTGGGCCTCGTCAGCAGCTGAAGCAGTGTCGTATCGAGATGAAGAAGTCCTTTGAAATATACGTCATGGCGAACGATTGATAATTTTGTGCTATTATTTGCACCTAGTTTATCTCAAGGCGAAGTATATCATTCTTAAAATACGACTTAAAACTACTCCGTAGAGGGGACGAAAAGACAACAGAGAGCAAAAAATATTAAAATATTACAAGAGTGCATCTGCTCACATCGGAAAATGATTTCAAAGTTACTTTCCTTCGCGCACGCCCACTCCGGTCGTTTGTTAACCGAATTTTACCGCAGAACTTGATGGTCTACGGGACCCTGAGTTATCAACCTCTGGGACTGACCCGTGAGACAATGAATAGTGGAATTCTGTCGAGTTAACCCGATTACTGAGGGGAGCATATTCCCCGAGTTTTCTCCGTTTCTAATGCTTGAGAGCTGCAGTCTGCAGCCATCATGTACCGATCGTATTTAACCGTGCCAAATTATTCATATTTTTCTATTAGTTAATCATGTACTGCTTCTTGCGAACAATTATTAATACTGTATTATCGGAACATTTCGGACCTCAACTCTTCGAATTTACTGCAACTGCCACTCTCCATAATGAGCGCACAATTTTTAGCGCATTTTCTCATTAATGGAAAAAATGCACTATTGTGCTCGCCTGTCCGTCTGTCTGTCTGTCTCGCCGCCCTCAGGATCATTCTTGGTCAGCCGCCCCAGTTTTATTAATATTTAGCCATGTTATTTGCATTCAGTGGTGATCTAATTCAATTTTAATGCATATCTATCCTCCAGAATTTTTTATTTTTACAGTAATTTTAATTTTTTACAAAAAAGTTTCCATATAATGTGTAGTGTATATAATGTGTAGAATGTGTAATTCAATATAATGACTCCCGTGTAGTCAAGTCCTAGTACCGAGTCCCATGTAGCCAAGTCCCAAAATCAAGTCCCATGTAGCCAAGTCCTAATACCAAGTCCCATGTAGCCAAGTCCCAATACCAAGCCCCATGTAG
>NW_025935057.1:0-476 GCF_000764305.2 Hyalella azteca | reverse complement strand
TATCATCACTCTGTAGGTCATGTATCATCGCTCTATAGGTCATGTATCATCACTCTGTAGGTCACGTATCATCACTCTGTAGGTCATGTATCATCACTCTGTAGGTCACGTATCTTTCTTGTATTTTCATCGTCATTTTATTCTGTGCTATTTCTGTTACCTTGAAATTCCTCATGATTGTGATCTCATTAATTAAAAATTTAAAATTGCTACATCTCAATTCGTGATGATGGTGATGCGCAATGATGTGGATGATGAAGCAAGAATGTGGGTGATGAAGCAAGGAAGTGGATGATGAAGCAAGGATGTGGGTGATAAGCAAGGATGTGGGTGATGAGCAAGGATGTGGGTGATGAAGCAAGGGTGTGCATGATGAAGCAAGAATGTGGGTGATGAAGCAAGGAAGTGGGTGATGAAGCAAGGATGTGGGTGATGAAGCAAGGATGTGGGTGATGAAGCAAGGATGCGGGTGATGA
>NW_025935056.1:0-12018 GCF_000764305.2 Hyalella azteca | reverse complement strand
ATTGATGGACCCCAACATTTTGATTATAGTGTTATTGCTTTAGTATCGCTGGTGCTTCCGTGTATCTAGTGCATCCTTTATGCTTCACAAAAAGTTCGAACGGCTTAAATTTTTATAATGCTCAATTCTCTCGTTCACAACTTCGAGAATTCTTGAATTTATTCGTTTTGAATCCATTCGAAAAGCCAGTTTGAAGCCCGCAAACGCAAAAGCCGGTATGAAGTCGGGACAAACTTTGAATCACTTCCAAGTTTTTATTGCGGAAATAATTTTGAAATAACGATATCTTAGGACTTGGACACGTTCAAAATCGGTCATTCGTTGATATCTACTTTGATCCATCTCACTACTTGCTCCAATACCTCAAACGAAAGTTGATGTTATTTCTGGAACGTTCTCTTATTATTAATTAATTTCAATTCTGTGCTCATCCTCCATTTGTTTCTTACTCCTTTTCAGGAGTAAGAAACAAATGAGCAAAATGTTCTTAAGTTGTTACCAATAATGCAAAGCATGTCAGGGAAGACCTATCACTATCTTGCAGCCCCGTAAAATGAAAATTTTCCAGTAACATCATCCATTGACCAGCTGTATCAGCCACGACAGTGTTGATTGTCTATGACCTTTCTTCCATTTGATAGCATAAGTACTGTCGTCCTCTATGATTGCTTATATTCAGTTACTGGCTCTGATTTTGAATTGTCAATAGCTGGTTTTAATTGTTAAAATTCAGTCACCCTCTTAGAATTCTTATATTCTGTCGCTGGCACTGATTTTGCATAGTTACTAGCGAGATTTTATCGTTTATGTTCAATTGTTATTAATTTTATATCGCTCGTGCGCGTGCAGCCGCTCGCCTCTTAATTAAAGAATATCTCAACCAAAAATGCCTAAACGATTTCGATCGCAGCCACCACTGAACAGCTGGCTGAAAACTGGTTTAAATAAATTGAAGGATAAAAAACAGGTGATCAGGAGAACAATTTTTGGTGCAACAGCATAGAAAATTGCATCAAAAAATTTGTAGGAAAAGTTGTATGTTATGAGTAAGCGAAATTCATTCTTTATATTTTCTATCTAAATCTTCGTTTATAAGCCTCTAACGCAAACAATTTTCTTTTGGGAGTATTAAAATCGAATGTTGACGAAAACATAAATTTCTGCTTTATTTTACTCGTTGTCAAGCAATTAGCAGCGATTGTATCTAAAAATGCATGAAAACCTCTGGCTGGAGCTCATTGCTGCGACTGTTGATTGGATAGCGAAAGTGAAGTGCCTAAAAAATTACCGTGTTAATTCTCGGTGGGGACTTCACTGGGAGCCAATTTCTCTCGTAAATTTCTCGAATTTCTTATCAATGTTATTTTTGAGGAATGAAAGTACATTAATTAAGTGACACCATTCAGCAAATACTGAATTTATAAATATAAAATTTAGAGTATCAGTGATATCGTGCCATCATTTGCTATGAATGTCATCAGAACATGAGACAGCAGCCGCCATGTGCTTGCTATTATTTTACAGCAAGCTGAGCGCCTTCTCAATTGAAATATTCTGATGTCGGAGTGTTAATTGGACGGTTTCTAGGTCACAACACATTGTGCTTGCGTTCTAGTTTCGTCATCGCAGTAAATCATGAACTCTTAGAATTTCAATAGCCTTGCCTGAATGAAGCTAGCAGTGCACGTGAATCGTTTGATAAATGCGATATTTTTATTATATTTTTAATAAGGACAATATGATGAACGTAACTAATGGTGAATAAAACAATATTTATGGCAATATATTATGGCATAACTTCTCGTTTTTTATTACTTTTTAGTATACAGAAACTAATAAAAGGTTTGCTTATTCATGTTTTCCAAAATCTTTTTTCCTTCATCGTTTCAAATTCAACAACCACGTTCATTTATTTGAGAGCAAGTAAAACAAAACCTTGCCAAATAAATGGAAATTTCCACTTTTTCTAAGTAGGTTTGGTTGTTTGGTTATAGCATATACAAGGATTATAAATATTTTTTATAATATAGTTTAACTGTAAAAAAGAACGTCGGAATCGATTAAGATTACACGAAAACTTATAACGTCAAAATAAAGTTTTGAATAGACTTGAATAAAGAAGTATAGAAAGAATTTCCTTGCAAATTCAAATTCGCAAAATCGCTGTCCAAAACTTAGATATTAAAACAAACTAACTAGGAATGAATGGTTCCAGTGAAGTAAAAAGAAAAATATCTCGAAATTTAGGCACTTAATTGAAGAAAATAGGAAACGGTTACAAAACTCTACGCGATTTGCTCCTAGAATTTAATTATGTCCAATATTCTGTTGAAATTCGGGGTGATTCGCAGAAATTTCTTTTCGTGTATTTAACACAAAGCAGCAAGATATTCTAGGAAAAACCCAAAGGGTATTTCTAATGAAAGGCAAGGTCATGAAGTTTTGTGTCCCACCTAGTCAGTTGCCACTATGCATTGGACAAGTGAGCAGCGTGCGTTTGCTTTCGAGTTTTTTTTCTAATTGTCGTACCATTATCGGTAATAATCAATGAGCTTTCCTTATTTCGTTGAGGAAAAAGCAACACGGAGTTACGGTGACGGCAGCTCGGTACGTGCAAATGATTGAAGCTTCGTTTTTTTTTGCTGAAACTGGCTGAAATAAATGTCAGGGATGTTTGGTTACAACACGATGGAGCTACGGCCCACGTAGAGCGATGTTCAATGGATCTTCTGAGACAACCTTTTGCAGAACACCTCATCTCCTTGAGAGATGATCTTCGTTGGCCGGCTTGATCCCCCAATTTGGCTCCGTGTGATTTTTATGGGGTTATCTTAAATCAATTGTTTACAATGACTGTCCAAGGACCCTACCTCGTTTGAAGAACAACATACGCCAAGCCATAGCAAACATACCCATCAATATGTTTCAGCCAGTTGAACGGAACTTCTAAAATTGGCTAACCGAGTGCATTGACAATAGGGGTTGTCATTTGTCGAATGTCATCTATAAAACTAAGTGATACAAAAATCATGCTAGTATGTTTCTAATAAAATTTATATTGTAATGATATCTTTACTAGTTCTTTTTAATTGAGCTCTCAAATTATGGAGTTTTTGCGAATCACCCTGTAGCATACAGTACATCAATGCAATGAAATGAACTCTGTTCCACGGAATCACATTTTTAGCAGCCATTGATAGCACAAGAAGAGTATAACATATAATTATTTTGAATTTATCTCTCAAAAACTACATCTCATGCACAATAATACTCACCTACAGCCATAGTTAGTGATATTAGGCAAATAATAAATGAATTCAACAGTACAGGACCCAACTATATTCACTTAAGGATCAAAGGAATTGAATTCTGCTTCACAAGTAATAGGTATCAGGCTTGGTCTCGATATGAAGCAGCATTTGGTACTGGGGCTGTTCTCCTGGTGGGGCCTTCTAAGATCAAAGTCTGTATGAAGAGCTCTTGAAGTTCTCGAGGCTTTGACCAGTTGCATAACAGGAAACGACTTTTTACGAAACATCGTTTGTGAGTTAACGTTCCTCTTCAAAAGCATCTCATTTTATTTATCGGTTTGATTTAGTTCAACAGCTCGCCAAGTTTGATTTTTTTGGTCCTGCTAAGTATATAAAATTGTATGAAAAAATTAGAAGACCAATGCGTTACTTTGGTTATGATGAATTTGTGATTTTTGTTACTGCGCGTTTGTTATGAATTGACTGAAGTTTATTAAAGGTTAGCAACTTAGACATAATATAACAATAATTATTCTACCACCCCGCTTACATAGTAGTATTGCCATATTTGAACAGTTTGACGTAAATGCGGAATAGACGTGAATTGGTAAATTAAAAAACTCAACGTAAATTGCATAAATTAGTCCTATGGTGCCTATTATACAATTTTCACGAAACCATCGGATGTGTTTTACATTTAAATTTCTGGCATAAGTAGGTCATAATATGCATAAATGTTTCCTATATTTATCACAGCAGCCTTTCATTGAAGTTATGTTAAATGCGAATTAATCCTGAAATACTTGTTCCTGTTAAATCCATAAACACCATTGAGTAAATACTGTAGATATTTTTTTACGAATAAATGAAATAATTCCATCTCAACCGAAAAACCTCAGTATTTGACTTCAAATGCAAACTATTTCATTGTTTGCACAATGCACATTTTGAAGTTTTCTCAAGATTCAATGAAGGTCCAAGAACAGGGAAACATTTTTCAATATTGGTTTCTCAAAATGAAATTCAAGCACCGAGACAGGACAATATTCTTACTCTAAAATATTTCGTTCATTTGCCAAGTCCATATTGCGTCGGGAAGTCGGATTCGGCATTCGGTTTGGGCCCAAAGGGATGGGCCATTTAATTTCTTGCCCGCCTTCCAGCCTCGCTTTCTTATCATTGAACATTTTTCACCTCTACCCATTTACCCGAGGGAAATACAATGGAACTTATTTATCCCTTTGAAAAGAACGATACTAGTGTATTTATTTCAATTATTTGATCTTGCGTGTGAATGGGATAGAATTTGACCGAATTATTGCAAGCAAAAACAATATTATTGCACGTTTTGATATTGGAATGTTTGAAAATCCTAATTACGACTATTTGGACCTTTTGTTTACTTAAACTAAGTTGCCTCGACTATAAAAGTCGGGGCGTTTGACTAAATTGACTAAAAGACTAAGTTTGACTAAGTGAATAAAACGCTACGGAAATTCAATATATTATAATTAACAGGTTTCAGAGTTCAGTTCTATCATCTATTCAAAACTTCTTGTAATCAATCGATCGACCGAATTTACTCGACAGAGATTATAACGTGAAATGTGAGATAAACGGGCGAATTAACGTGAAAACAAATTATGAACGATTTAAAATAGAGGGAAACAACTACCGATATTTGACAAGGTTTTCATTGAAAACGTGCAGTTATTCCAAAATCCTTAAATTATAGGTATATGAGAATTTGAAAGCAAAGAAAACTGTGAGCAAGTTCACTATATCTTCATTGAAAACAATGTGGAGACCAGCTCCATCATCATTAAAAAAATATAACTCAGTACTCACTACAGTGAGTGACAGAGATCGCATTTTCTCGTCGACGAAAACGTAAAGTCAAAGACTGACAGACGGACGGACATGACGAGCACAATAGCGAATTTTTTCCATAAATGAGAAAATGCGCTAAAAATACATAAAATATACTGTGTGTACAATCAGAACACAAAATCGAAAGATACCTGAAAGAGAAACGAAAGATCCACCTTAAATATAAAATTTAAAGTTAAAAATCACTCCCTTAGACAAGAACGTCAGAGCATTAATGAGAAAGCAACTCTGCTTGTAAATTAATAGCAAGCACATGGCGGCTGCTGTGTCATGTTCTGATGTCATTCATAGCCATAACTGATCGCACGATACCATTAAAACTCTGACATTCTTGTCTCTTCTTCACTGGAAGAGACCGGAACGAACAACAGAATGGGGTGGGTAGGCATGCAGAACTGTAGAGCGATAACTCCTGCCACTCTGTTTGGTCAATCTGATATAGAAGTTACGAGACGTCATTCCGGTGCACTTTGAAGCGCTCCGCGCATAATTGTACTCGTAAACTAGAGAAGGCCGTTCTATCGTTTTATTTACCCTAATTTTTAGCGGATGGAAATTGAATGACATCTAAATTTGCAAGTACCGCCTAATTAGGGCATAAACAGAGCTTCGCATTTTGAGCACAAACGTTATTTAAAGATGAATCTAATTTCGCTTTAACAACTTACGAACCTGAATCAATAGTAATAACCCAATAAATAAATTCTGCTTGTGGCTTCCCCATGTGCTGAAATTTTTTGTGGCTATCGTATTTTAAATCATTCTTGCGATCAAATGCAGAAAGATATAAAATCCGGGTGATTGTCATCTTCTGATTCGAACACACTCTAAACTCAAGCATAAATTAACTGTTCCATATTGGCTCATTTTAAAATGTTCATATGCCGTTAAAAGTCTATATGTCGTTTAAATTAGATGGCGCTTAAACAAACGGAAGTGTACATGTTTAGAACAATAGCCCTCCACACATTTGAAAACGCTCAAAGAGAAAATCCGCAAATTTTTTTCGTCTCTTCGTGTCAAAATATTATTAGAAATTTAATTTAGTAGAGATTTTGAAATGTTAGAATTTAAATTTAAAATTTCCATCTTTCTTAAAGTGAAGAAAGAGTTTACTTCGCTCCGTACCTTTAATCTAAAAAAAGGACGAGCCTTGATAGCCGCCGGTTTTGCCAGCGAACCTTGCCTCATTTAAATCATTAAATTTCCTCTTAAATCATCAACCTCCATCATTTGCATGCCATTCTCTTATTATCTTCATTAGTCCAGTGTGTTCAAATTAAAATCTTAGTTGCTTCTCAGCAACTCTTATCAATTCCAATTAACCGCATGCGTTAAATTAAACAGTCACTGGACTAATCTTTCTTACTAACTTAAAATCGGCTCAATTACTTGGCTACAGCCTCTTAAATGGATTTTTCATTTAAGATAATAATGATCTCATTTAAGTATTGAATTATTCTTGCCAATTATATCTCGATTATTTCGCTAATTAGTTAATTATATTTCTTTGTCAGGAGCAACTTAAGAGTATTTTTCTTTTCTACTTCAGAACAAAACCGAGGCGACGGGGCATAACTTACGTGCGTTTCACGTATACGCTGACGACCCGGCAGCTGCCTCAATTTCTTTATATTTGAGACGGAACCAAGACAACCTTGTCCACACCATTCAATTAATAGCCAGAAACAAAGTTGACTTCAAATTTGAGCCTTGAACCTCATTTAAATAAAATCTGAAGAAATTTCTACTGAGCTAAAGTTGTTTTATAACCATTAACAATAATATTCGGGTCTTTAAAATTGAATCGTTTAAAAGCATGTACTTTATTGCACAATACAACACAATAAGGTGTTTAAAACTGTATATTTTATCAACATTCACTGCACTGAATAATGCAACACCATTAAGCCTTTAAAACTGACTCATTTCGATGAACCACGCAACGTAATGCAACACAATCAGGCTGAGTAGCGCACTTGTCTCTCACCTTGCCAACTCAGGACGTTTTGATGCAGTCTGTCTCGATCTCGTTGAGCAGCTCGAATGCGGTAGGTTATTGAGGTTATTCTGTTGCCGGATAATCTCAATTTTATCCGTGGTACAAGGGTTGAATGAAGATCATCATTGCATGCAGAGTCGCTCGCAGCAGAGAAAGAGAGCGCGTGAAAGAGAAAAAAATTTACTTTCTACGCTGTTTGATATTTTTTAAAAACATCAGATACTCTGAGACGCGAATACATCAATTACTCGTGTGTGTTAAAGCCGACAAAACAAACGCGTGTTTGAGTATACGAAATGAAATTTTCACAGAATTATGTTATGCGGACTTGTATCATGGATACATGAACAGCATGTTACATCAGAAATTAATTCTTTCACAGACGTCGTTTTGTTAATTTTCTTCCTCCCTAAGAACTGCAATGCAGTTCGTTTGATATTACATCTCTGACATATTTTTCCAGTCTCTTTCTTCTTTAGTACTTTTTCATTTCGATATACGACATAAAAACATAATTGTGAACCCTCATTGACAGCGGGTTCGCTCGCATTCGTGACCGTCTTGAGTGGATTATTTCAATAAGTAAATTTAGTCAGTGCTTGAAAATGGCACTATGAACACTGATCGACATGCCCCGTCCTCCCTTCCAAGACGCTAAGCCGGACAATGTTCAATGACTTCCAAGGAGCAATAATGGGTTTTCAGGACGCGAAGTTTGACAAGTTATTAGGACATTCAAGGAGTAATGTAGGATTTTTAAAACGCAAGGTTCGACATAATTTTAGAACATTTAAGGAGCGATGCAGTGTTTATGAGACACACGACTGTATGCTTTTTTGGGCATTCAAGTCGCAAAGCAAAGCATTCCAGACGCGAGAGCTGCGCGCATCATTACTGTATTCAAGGTGCTATGTCGCTGCCAGATCGGCCTCATGTTGCTACATCAGAACAGCAGAGCAGCTTGGGCCGCAATTCTGGCTGACACACAGACGGCGTATCGCGTGATGAAGAGGTCTTCAGATGCGACCTGTGATCAGAGTGAACGGCTCAACCAGCCAAGAACGGCCGCTAAATGGCTGTGCTTGGTCGGCCATGATTGGCCGCTAAACGGCTGTGCTTGGTCCGCCAAGAACGGCAGCTAAACGGCTGTGCTTGGTCGGCCAAGATCGGCCGCTAAACGGCTGTGCTTGGTCAACCAAGATTGGCCTCTAAATGGCTATGCTTGGTCGGCCAAGAACGGCCGCTAAACGGCTGTGCTTGGTCGGCCAAGATCGGCACTAAATGGCTGTGCTTGGTCGGCCAAGAAAGGCCGTTAAACGGCCATGCTTGGTCGGCCAAGAACGGCCGCTAAACGGTTATGCTTGGTCGGCCAAGATCGGCCGCTAAACGGCTGTGCTTGGCCGGCCATGATTGGCCGCTAAATGGCTGTGCTTGGTCGGCCAAGAACGGCCGCTAAACGGCTGTGCTTGGTCGGCCAAGATCGGCCGCTAAATGGCTGTGATTGGTCGGCCAAGAAAGGCCGTTAAACGGCTATGCTTGGTCGGCCAAGAACGGCCGCTAAACGGTTATGCTTGGTCGGCCAAGATCGGCCGCTAAACGGTTATGCTTGGTCGGCCAAGATCGGCCGCTAAACGGCTGTGCTTGGTCCGCCAAGATCGGCCGCTAAACGGCTGTGCTAGTTCAGCCAAGATCGGCTCCTTAACGGCTGTGTTTGGCCGTCAATGATTAGCCTCTGACTTTGAATAGTAAGGTCGTTCGATTTAACTATTGCTATATGCTTGTATATAAATTTACTATACCGCTATATGACCCTATTAGCTACGGAACGAATGAACGGGTTCAAGTTATGAAGATGGACGGAAATATTTTTTATACAGAGAAGACTTTTCACTTGGGTGGGTGTAATAAAATAATTCTGAAGCGGATAATTCTGAAGCGGATTTCAATAAATCGAAATTCACGCTATATAAATGAATGATTTATCCATACAATTTTCAACGGTTTGAAACTGTAGAAAACACAGCGTGACTAAAGTGTTTAAAATAACAACAATATCTATCATTATAAAAGATTAAAATTTCATTTTTCTTGAGAATATTCAGTTCATCGAATAATTTTTGTGTGTGAGTTATTTTTGAAAAGACTGAAAAAGTAATTATTGCAATGAAGTCGATAGAAGAAGTTGACGGCTAACAAATTATTCTGAATACTTATCCAGCTGTGGCACGTCGATAATATTTCTATGGGTTGCCAATATGAAATTGACATTGTTATGTTAAATTTAATAGGATGTTATAATCAATTATTCACGGCTACACGAAATTACATCTTCCAATTTGGTTACTTGGAATTTTTGGTTTTCATTAGTGCAACTAGTGCTGAAATTGATGCGCATAAGAATTATGTACTTCCTTTCTTCGTCCGCAAAGCTCATTAACTTTTAAATGCGTTCACTTGGTACATGTTCAGAATGGCCGGTTTTTGTGTTTACCAATTTGAAGATGTAATGACAAGTTTAAAGGAGAACTCAAAAATTTTTAGTTAGTTACTTAAATTAACACCTTGACTTTGAAGTGGTACATACGTGTGCGTACCACGAAGTATATTTCACCAGGACGTAATGGTAGATAAACTAAAAAAGTTGCTAGATAAACTAAGAAGCTTGGGAACAAAAAATTTCCAAAAAGGCCTACAACTCAATATATACTAGTATATTTGTAGGTTCCCGTGTAAAAATTCAAAATTTTTTGCAGTTTATTAAATTTAATTTGGAAGTACCCATATCATAAATTTTAATCGGCCAACGGAATTGAAAAAAATAAATAGCGGAATTTACCCGGAAAAAAATAAAGTCTGTGCAACCCTGTTTCATGATAGTACAAAAAATGAAATAATAGTACAAGATGAAGCAATCAGAGTTAAAGTGTATATAGTAAGGGATCACAATTTTTTCATCAACATTCCATAGTTGCTTTTTAATTCGTCATTTGTAAGCGAAAATTTAAAATTAACAATAATCGTAAATTTTACAGTAACAATACGATTTAATATTGCACCATAACTACGATAATGAGAAGACAAACACATTATATCGTAAACTGTAAAATTCCAGCTGAAAAAAAGATGATGGTTTTTCGGCTCGAATGCAGAAAATGAAAATTAAATGCAATCAAATAATACACGGGTTCTGCCTCATTAATAAATTTGGTGCTCGTTCATTATTTTCATTACCGTTTGCAGGCAATCAATAAATTTCGTGTTTGAATTTACGTCCATTGAAGTGTATCCTTATAAGTCCTTTCAGTCAATTAGTAAATAATTATCCAAACGGAACTAGTTCGTTACTTCTCCTGTTAAAAAAGAAGTATCATTCAACTGTTAACGAAACTGCACAATTTAGGTTCGATGCCCACTTATTTTTTAATGAGGCAGCTTAATTTTTTAGGTGCTTTTGTCCCAAAGCAGAACACTTAATTTCAAAGTTGGAGGTTCTGTTTGGAGTGCATTTTCGTGCCATATTTGACCTCATACAGAGATGCTGTTTACCAGCTCTAAAACGGCGGATTTAGAGGCTGCTTTACATGCCTCGCTAATGAGGCTAACAATTGTCCGTATGCAGGTACAGCACTAAAAATATTTCATATTGAACATTTAATTAAAAAAAACAATTGTTTCCTATTATGAGGAAAACAATTGATACAGGAATCATGAATATTTTTGCCCTAGGACTTTTATTATGCAATTTTTGTATGCATGGAGTTTCGTAGCTTACATATATCTGGAGCTTCAAGTGCTACATATTCTCTGAGCAGCCACTATTTAATCTTATAGAATTCAGATACACGGTTTCTTTATCTGTAAAATTACACCAACGTTTGAGAATTTTTTACATTTGATACAAGCTTGATGGAATTGGCGTGTAATTTTGACTTCTTGAACGGCCTTTCTTTGCCATCTGTTTTTATTTAGATTGGTTGTTTCGTTCTTAATTAAATTCTTAAAAAACTGTTTCAATACCAGTGTATTTTTCGCACATCGCACTTTTCTAGTATCACGATGTGCATTGCAAGATTTTAACACACATAAAAGCCGGTGCCCCATCGATTGATGTTACAATCCATCTATTATGCTCGAATTTTCCTTGTTTGTGCTCTTATATTTTTTTACGACTGAAATCAGGCCGCACGCTTCTTTCTTCGCTTCGAAATAATCTCTGTACAGGGAAATGAATTTTCCGAGCAATTGTCAACACTTTAACGTTTCCGGCGTCCGGGACAAAAGTTTTGCCAATTGCCGAATCCTCAGATCAATCGAGAGGGACTAAACTTCGGGCCCGGAACGGTCTGCGTCCGCAAGCAATTTTATGATGACCAGTGGAATTGCCTTTGAATTTTTCTGTTGGAGACTCACGAGTGATTTTGCGATGGAATGTCAATTCTGATGTACAATTCTTCCGCAAGGACGGCCTGAGGGGCCCAAATTTTTGTGTCTTTGTGAGCGATGTTATCGTGTGTGAAATTTTTAATGACAGAACTAAGAAATAATTTTTTTCGATTATAAAGAAACTTGACCATATTAATTAGTTTGAATGTACCAAATAGAATTTTTTCTATCAAAAATTATTCTGCCACTAGAGGCGTAAGTTGATATGTTTCTTGTCAGGCTAAAAATTCACAAAAAATATGCACAGAGATGCATCCTTAATTCCAAATTAAAATATAAATTATCCGGATTTCCAGAAATGTGATTAGGCTTCAATATCAACGAGCCCTCATGTAGGGCAATGGCTTGGTAGTTGATGGCACTACGCTAAGTTTTCATATGGAAGTTGGTAGTCGAGAGCATTGAAATGCTATCGACTCCTAAACTGTCAAC
>NW_025935055.1:0-318 GCF_000764305.2 Hyalella azteca | reverse complement strand
TTATTTTTCTAGTCAAAAAGTTGAATTCTTGTCAATGATATTGATGAATTCCCGTCATTCTGATGAAATTTATTAGCATGGGCAACATCGTGGCTTTTTGACTTGGTCACAATGATATGAAACAATAATCGATCAATTACTAACATTCGTGACGTTTGTTGAAAAAATGAAGTTTAATAATGCAACGGTTTTATTACTTAGCTTTGAATACTGTGAGTTTCATCCGCCTGTGGTATGCAGATGCAGCTGAGCGCGGCAGCGAGTGTGGCTGAGGCGGTCAGCTGCCGCTATACGCAGGCGAGCGCTCGTCTGCGCTGC
>NW_025935054.1:0-385 GCF_000764305.2 Hyalella azteca | reverse complement strand
GTCGAATTTTGTCCTATTGCATGGGCCTTACGTTTCGATAACATAAAAAATCACAATATTAGTAATATAACTATTAATAGTTGTGTCAGCATTGACTAGACCAAATCTTGCTTTTGCTGATTAAAAACATTGCAGAATTTTTACAGCTTGCTGGAACTTCGAACCCGCAACTCACTAATATTTTCACTGTTCTCTTTACCACGTTTTACTGAGAACTAGTTCGCGCATTTAATAATTTAATAATGTCTGGAAAGAAAATAGAAAAGATAGTCGAAAAGCCCTCTAAAGCCTCTAGAGAAAGCCGCCTACGGCCTCTAGAACACAAAATAAAACCAAATCAGCGCAGCTAGAGATGAAAGTTTGCAAGTACTGCAAAGAGATCTCT
>NW_025935053.1:0-558 GCF_000764305.2 Hyalella azteca | reverse complement strand
ACCTGCCTCAGACGTGCACGTGTACACGCAGACATTACAAACAACGTACATAATAATATATAATAACTAATATCATTATATAATAATAATATTAATATAATAACTAATAACATTATATAATAATAATAATAATAATAATAATAATAATAATAATATAAATGAAGTATAAATATATACAGGCCTACGCCGCGCGTAAATGTATAATGTGTGAAGTTAGTTGTACAAAACCGTATGATTGAAATTAAGTTGAATATATTTATTAAATGAAAAGATTTTAATAAGTACACAACGTGTGTGTGTTTTTTGTTGCGTACACAACGTGTGTGTCTTTGGTTGCGTACACAACGTGTGCGTCTTTTGTTGCGTACACAACGTGTGCGTCTTTCGTTGCGTACACAACGTGTGCGTTTGTAGACTCAGGTGCCGGCAAGAATGGCTGAGAGAGAAAGCTGGAATGCGTACACGGAAACGGACGTGTTTGCGTTTTTGTGTGCGTGTCAATGTGTGCGTGAGATAATGGGTGCGTCAGCGCTCACGCACGAGACGTACATGGAAGTG
>NW_025935052.1:0-603 GCF_000764305.2 Hyalella azteca | reverse complement strand
TAATGCATTAAAATGAATGGAGTAAAAATGAATAATTATGAGTTCGACGAATTTTACATACACTGATACAATTACAGGGTTCTTCAAATTTAAACAGGTACTGTGGTAGGTACTCACCGTAAAAATTCAAATTAGTAAATAACTTTCACAGTAAACAACCAGTTAATAAAATTTACTTCACACTTTATGCGTTTTAGTTCACAAAAGCACAATATAGTTCACATAAACACAAATTTTAATTTTCAAAGTCTTGCACACAAACACAACGCGACCGACGAATCAACACCGCAATACTAAAGTTTCTAACATTGACGAAAAAATAAGACGATCCTGGCGTGTTTATACCTCAAGTCTCTGGCTGGTGATAGCACTCCAACCCAAATTGTGATGCATTTAACTTTTAACACAATTAATGATAACGCTAGTCATAAAAAAAACTTTAAGTAAAAATTACTACTAACTTTCTCCAGTTATAATAATAATTGCAATCATTGAATTTTTTTATATAAGTGAGATAATTCCATTTTTACCTAACTTTTTGGTGCTATTGATTGGTTTCGTGACTAACGTTTTCAGATAATTCCTTGCCATACTAAAACCATC
>NW_025935051.1:0-202 GCF_000764305.2 Hyalella azteca | reverse complement strand
TATTTTAACATAATAATAGCAAATAAATATTTTGTTAGTTTGTTAATTATTACTTATAAGTTATTTTTTCGCAGATTGTTCATAAATCTAATTAACTTTTGCTTCTCATTTATATATAATTTTATTGAGTAATGACACTAAAATAACGTCAAGGCTAACCCCCTAACAAATAAATTCTTTAAATAATCCAAAACATCAGAGA
>NW_025935050.1:0-47693 GCF_000764305.2 Hyalella azteca | reverse complement strand
TTTTTAAACTTCTTACTTTCTGACGAATTTTCAGTGATGCCGAGGCTCATTTCTTATTTAAGTAATGGTTGGTGTTTATGCAACTTGATTTTAGATATATGTTAAAGAAGTTCCAACTAATATAAAAGAAAAAATTCTGCACATCATTCTTTTCCAGCATCTTTATTAAATATTTTGCCATTTTTCAAAGCAAATCTCGATATTAATCGAGATTTCAGGCCTGGATTGACGATGCTGTGCAATTGCGCCCAGAGAGATTTGAGATCGCAGACCTCGTAAGCCTTAGACGTCGCTGAAATGAACTCAGCCTAATGAACTTGTGAACAAGTGAGCCTAAAAGCGGCGGCAAATTATGACTGGCGTCGCAACAAAACAGCGCTTGGGTGGGCCCAACCAATTA
Source organism: Hyalella azteca (assembly GCF_000764305.2). Taxonomy (NCBI): domain Eukaryota; kingdom Metazoa; phylum Arthropoda; class Malacostraca; order Amphipoda; family Hyalellidae; genus Hyalella; species Hyalella azteca. Next base: position 47,293 of record NW_025935050.1, on the reverse strand, counting down.
GGCCTGGGATTTGCGCTAACTTTACACGGCGCTACACAACGTTTCGTAATCTGCCGGACATGGCTGCTCGAGGTCCAAAGTCTTATTGAGATAATCATAAGAATTACCTTTTCTGGCGTGAATTATACGTAGAGTTTTGTAAGTATACTTGGTTTGCACGTCGTAATACTAGTGTCAGTAATCTGATGGAAGCTGCTGTTCCGGGGCCCAAATTTTGATGACGGCAGTTAAAAGAATAATCTTAATGAGAAAGAAGATAGTTTACAGTCAGGCTGCTCGTGGTGCGGCTGCTTTCTTGCGTTTAATTATTACCAGTGTAGAAATTTCGGGAGAAGTTCGACAATTTCGTTCCTCGAGAGAAAATTGAAGCTATATGTTGACCTGTGCAAGCACGGCAATTTAGTTTATGCTTTGGTATTGAATTGTGACTCTTTTTGAATGAGTAGATTGGTTTATTATTAATTTAGTTTATTATTAGTTTATTTAATTTCTATATTTTTTGTCATATTAGTAATGAAAATGCATTGATTGTACGACACTGAAATAAGCAAAGTAAATGCAAACGGTATTTTTCTGTCTGTAGACTCTATACTAAGCACATATTGATTTCCTCAATTAGCAAAAGCATGCTATTTCGCAATACTTGAACATTTCTTAGGTCCAGTTGGTGAACACATTCTTATTTTAAAGGTAAACTTATTCATTGTTTCTGTAAAGAACGGCTATGGAGATAGCATGGTTTCGTCCAGCACAGTAAAAGAACACGCCTCGTTCTGCTTCTTATTAACCAGTTCCTGGAATCGATACAAAAATATTTTATAGAAAGCAAATCTATATAAATACCTCTTATTCATATTACAAAAAATCGGCCTAATACAACGAACTATTAATCTATTCTTACCAATTTACTGTTAGTTCGGCTTCTTATTTAACAGAGTAATGGCGAATATTCGAGCTAATAATAATAATAATATTGTGTCTTCTAAGTCAGCTCAGGAGTGGTGCGGAACATAGTACTTTAACAGTTTCTGTTAGTAATGATATTAATTTTTTTACAAATTAGTCTTCATTTACTTGGAAAATGTTTATATTTGCGCGACAATTAAAATTTTTTTTCAGTAACTGGAAAAATACTTTCTATTGTGAAGTATTGTGCACTGAATAAAATTATTTGTAGGAGAATGATTATTATGCAATAATTGAAGCAAGTTCATAATTTTTTTCAGATGTGGCTTCGTTTCTACTTGAATTTAATCTTAATAAAAATTGTAATTAAAATAACTACATAGTTCTATGAGCGTGAAATCGTAGAATTATACAGCATTATACACTGAACTTCAAAAAAAGATGATTGATAGCCAACTGGTGCCAAATCTCTTATGGAAAGATGCAAAATGAGACCACGATAATTCAATTTGCAAATGTCGGTCTCATGAATTGATCTTCGAATGAGCATTTAAGATCATTCGATGAGCATCTGAAACAAAATGAGCATTTGATATAATAGTTAATTATTCAACTTAATTTCTTAACAACTTATTCATTGTTAATTATTGGGTAATGGCCGCGTTTTTCATCGATGATCTAGTCTCAGTTGGTGTATCCATTAAACACATGATATTATTTCATATAAGTTATTAAATTCTGGAACCAATAAAAGAGTTGACAAGCATTGGAGTATTTTCACACAAGAATAATTATGCTCATATTATTAGATTATTAGGAATATACAATAAATAATAAGTCGAATATTTGCTTAATTCTAGACTAATTACCGTTCTGTACCTGCACATGAGTTTTTTGAAGAAATCATCATTAGTATTTCTAGTGACCTTAGTCATTTTAATGGTCCCCAAATTGAAGTGTTGAAATCTGTGTCTTTTGTGGCTCTAGTATAAATAGTGTTTCAAAAATATTTATAAAATCAACACAGTAAATGACTATTGGGGCTGGATATTCGGTAGGTACTGGTACGGTTGGGCTGGTGCTTTTGCCAAAATGAATGACTGATTCTGGCAAAATTTATTTCCATATATTTGTTTGTACTGTTAGGGTTTTATAAGGCAGGGTTTAATTCATCGAGTATTTTTATATCCAATAAGTATTTTTAGGTTTAGAGAAATCTCTATATTGTTACGTGCACGGGTTAGGAATGCCAGGCTTGTCATTGTTGTGCGGAACCGTGAAGGAGGTGGGTGTCGTGTAGCTAAGAGTCTCTTGGAATGTAAATGTGTGTAAATAGGCGTGAAATATTAGGCTGTAAACCATGGTGGAAATATATTCTGTGGTTGGTTTAAAATTAGGATATTCAATTATGTATTTATGTATTTATTTGTATTTATTTATGAGTCCATTAGGTTACATTCGTTGATTCGTTATTGATGTATTTTCAGGAAAGCCTCAAAACCCGAGAGTTCAACACTTAAGAATTACACCCTTTAATTAATTAAGAAACTTGCTTATGACTTGAGCCTTTGGAAAGGGGAGAAAAGGGGTCTGAAGGACGACACTAGCCACAAATGAGCAAGAGTGTTTGGGTCTAGCTGGCGTAAGGATTGAGCCCACAACAGTACCTACGGAACACACACAAATGTTTAAATTCGATTGGTAGTGGGAGGCAATAACTCTAGAGCAGTAATTAAAATGCTTGAAGTTCATGAATCATACCTAAATGATTTATGTTGTCCTTCAGATGGTCAGATGAAAAGGACTTGCCACGTGAGATATGAATTTATGCAGTATGAAGATGAAACTTTTGTAACAAAGTCGGTGCTTCGTAGGACTGGATGATACATCAAGTTTTCCGCATCATATCACATCATATGCCAGAATCCTTCAATCTCACTGAGCGACAAATTAGTATGAAAGTGAAAAGTTGTGAAGAGTAGAGACTGACAGCAACTTTGGTAACCGGAACCATGCCGTACGTTTATTGACATCGACAACTAGCTATAGCTTTGGTCTTGTTGGCAAACTCTATCTGTATTGCTAAGTTGAGTTGATAAATTGAAAATCGCCTCCGAATATTCTTTAACCGAATAGTTGGTATAATTGTTATGGACAAGTTGGTTTCCGTGATAATTTCACTCAGTATTTAGGTACAGGGTTATTCTAAATGATAGACCAAAATTAATAAATTCGTATTTATTGAAATATTGATTCAAAAAATAATAATTTATTCACCAATGGAAAGAGAAAGATTGACATATTTTTAGTGACAGAATATATGCTTTCTCCTGTGTGGGATGAGTTTGGCTATCTTTTAGATGCTTGCCGTGCATCACAAGGGGGACACATTGAACATTAATTTCAAAAGTAATTCAAAAAAATCGAATAGCTCCCTTTCTATTAATGCATAAGGTATTCATTTTGAATTTACACTTATATAAATCCGAATTTATCGAATTGGGTCCATCATTTAAAATAACCGTGAACTTTTGTCTTCAATATTTTTGGGTTGTATTCCTAGAGTTGTGTTATTGATATGGGAACGGACCGGATCCAAGTGTGTTGACTACTCTTGCTCACAACATCGAAGGGTGGCATAGAAACATTTATGAGCTTACTAATATTTAGAAGAGCTAGATTTTTATTGCAGCTCCCTTGCAACATTGACTTTGCTCTTAACTTGGTTTTCTGCATGAAGTGTAAAATTTAGCGTCAGTCTGTCTTTTTATAATGTCATAAAAGTTCCGTGAGCATCATCAACATCTAATTTTTTACGAATTTCAACTCTCACTATGAAGAGTTTTTACTTTTATTTATAGCTCATAGTGTCATCATTGTGTATCTTTTAATATTTAACGAATATTTTATGTATTTATATCATTAGTTTGTTCAGAAATCAGATATCCAAAAAGGATTTGGAACCCCCGAAAAGAGTCAATAAAATGCCCATTGATTTATGTATTATTGATTTATGTATTGATGTATTAAAAATCCTTAGGCAATATTTTCTAAGCCAACCGTCGCCCTTGGCTGCAACATTCGTACTGCAGCGAATTTAATCATGTGTTATTTGAAAAAGATTTTCAGTTTAGACTGGTATTTCATAACGAGTAGAAATTGAAAACTATCGTTCGGGAAATCATGCTACAGTATAAATGATAGTCAAGTCCAATTAGGAGAATGATGAAGTTTTGGTGGAGTCTTATTCTTATAAGAATTGCACAAACATCAAGCATTTCATTTCGTTACAGTATTACAGATTGACTAATCTTTGGTACACCATCGAAAAATTATTTTTTATTTTCTATAAATGTCTTTTAGAAATTAAGATCATAAATTCGCTGTCGATCATTATCATTTCCCTGATACTTTACTGCAAAATTCCGATTGTATTAAAATACTTAATAACAATTATCATCTTATTAAGAGCCGCATTACGCAACCATCCATTGAATCAGTGAATTTTATTTTCAATGCCTGTGTTAAAATGTATTACATGACAGCTACTTGTCGGATTGCATAGTCGGACCTAAATTCGGTCCGATTATATCGTTGTAGAATTGTGTCAGACAAGGCTAAATAATTATGAAAATTTATCTACGTTTATATAATGTACACAATATGTGCCCTTCACATTGGTTTTCCAATTTATATAAAAAATATTCATGTATTATTACTGCCCTTGCGACACTGGCGTGAGTAGCGCAGGGCTTAACGAGCTAACCCTTAATTGCCATTCGATGTATCCGGCTCAAAGACCAAGTCTTTCTGAATGCAAATCTCGCGCCACACAAATTGCATTGAGGATCTCGCAGTGCAACGCTGGGGCAATGCCGGAACTCCGGCGCTCCCTGCGGTGAATTTCGGATATTTTTTTTCATAGATACGCTAAATGTTAACGGTTAAGGCGGATAGTAGACATGCATATTTGGAAATAAATAGTATAACGAGTTATGGTCTAGAGTTCATCGTTCGTGTTCTCGTTGTTCGTTGCTATATCGTTCCAAAGAAATATCTGAAATAGAGAACAATTAAAATGCGAAATTAATGCAAATGGCAAAATGCACGCTATCACATTCTTCGGTAATTCTCGATTTTTTACTGTTTTATGTGCTTATTTTAATCATTTACCATACATAATTTCAGTTCTATTTGCATCCTCAAAACAACTGAAATTGAAATTTGTAAAAACTCAACTATAGTGGAGAACATCTACGTGAAAACGTGATTTTGTTAAGCCATATAAAAATTGAAAGAATTGTATTTTATTATTAGTAGTAGTATAGTAGTAGTAGTAGTCACCATGATAGCATAATACACTTGTTAAGCGATCTCTTAAATGCAAACTATAGTTGTTAACTCTCATTCATGAGATAAAAACAGATGTCATGTAGTGATAGATTAAAGGCTGAGGTTCTAAACACGACAAAATTGATACTTTTTGCGCCACAATAGAAGTAGTAAGACTTCAAAGCAAAAAGTTTGAGGGCACAAGTGGCGACGTGGCATCTTTTCTTCGTTTCTTTTTTGTCGCAGCAAGAACAACTTTGAAGTTTTATTTTACCGCGCACACTTGGAGGTGTTATAAGACCTGGAATTTTGCTCAAGCTTCATTGAATTCAGATTCACACCTCGACGAACATCGAACTCAAACGTCGCTTTGATGCACACCAAAGCCTCCTGATCCTTTAGACGAGAATGTTATTTTATTTATCGATATTTACGCGTTCAGAAGTGTTAGAATCGTGAAACACAAGTTTTTGAAATTGTCTATTTGTCTACTGTGGTGTATTCATAGTCTGTGGCGTGATAAAAAGGTTCCGAATCTTACATGAAATCTTTATTGTAAACTAGTCATTAACATGAGCGATATTTTCATTCAATTTCAGTGGATCGATAATTTGATAGGCTCGATCTGCATTGTCAATTATCATTTTTATCCTCGATAAATTTAGATTGAGATGACTGAATGTTAAAACATTAGTAATGATTCGATTCATAAAAGCTCGCAGCTTTTCTTCAATTGTTCTTAGTATGCACATATTCTACCATCAATACATTGATTGCAGTATTTAGGCATTAAATGTATGCATGCAGTCATCATGAGTTATTTCATTTAACATAAATTCACCTGAAAAATGAGCCCTTCAACTTGTGTTATTGATCCTAATGGTTCTACAAAAACACAAGTTATTGTAGTTCCTTTAGTTCCTTTTCCTTTGTAGTCCTATTGTTCCTAATTGTTCTATTTCTTCGGAGTACGTTCCAAATTTACATATTAATTTCATTTATTATTTGGACTAAAAACACCTTTTCAGCTAAAAGGCATAGCACGAATCTCACATCCTTTCACTAGCTGAATAAATGCTAAGCACCTTCAAGCGATCTTCGTGTAAACCCCATCACTCGTAAAATTACGATATGATTGGATTTCCAGCAACATTGGACACGACCCCGCGAATTGAACATACCCTTAAAATCTTTCCGCTCTCATAAATTGGGCCAACTTTTTTAAGTAAGTCAATATTGCACCCGCCTGAATTGTGTTCACAATATTGATTCCATTTCAATCTCTGAATGTGTCTAGCTCGAGTTTTTTCAGCGAACTATCCTGATTTTTATAGCAGCATTCTGCCTCAAAATGGGAGTGTAGTAAGAGCTGCGTCTTGGCTCATTTACCGCAATGCAAAGGGATCAGAACCCTGCTGGGCTGGGCCTGCGTAGAGCGCAACACAAAAGCCGCCCGTCAATTTTTCGATGTCCTTCCAATTGCATCGCCAATTTATTCATGAGACTCAAAACTCAAGGGAGGCGCAGTCTCGCCCGCTAGCTAAAATTAAATAAACTCTGCAACTTTCTGCTATGCTACGAAAACCTACCGCGACTCCGCCTTGACTTCACGTCGGAAAAAATTCCGTCATACTCAATATAACTTTTCATAGCTTCGGATCGCACCTGATAAAATTGGACTTGTTTCAACCGGCGAAATTCTGGCCGCTCTATGGCCAGCATTTTCCAGCTATGATTTCGAGTATGGAGAAAAACTGAAAAAGACTTCCTGCACAAGCTTTTGACCTCGCGTCTGAAAAGAAAACCATTAAATTCATTTCAGCGACGGCACCACTCGCCTGCTATGTCTTTTTTTTATCAAATTCATATCGGTTGCTTCATTTGAAAAATAAGGACTCGTCCCTAAGGAAAAGTTGCAAGCTTTTGCCTTAATACATCACGCTATCGAGACCATTGATGTTTTTGTTGGTGAACTTCAAGAAGAATACTCCGTATATTAACAACTATGAATGTTGCCATGTCGTGTAATTATTTATACATGACATTAATGTTATAGTTGTTTCGATCCTTTCCTCCGGGATACTAATTTCGAATGGTAACTTGGTTAACGCGGTATTTAAAAAATTTTCTGATGGCACTCGTGTAATGAAAGGTATTTGTGTGTAATGAATAATTGAAATGCCCAATCGGGAAATCTATGAGTGATTTACGTCCTAGACCCAGCAACAAAATTTTAATTTCTTACATTTGAGAAAACAAATTCCTTAAGTCTGTTATCGACCTTGTAACTAAATTCGAGGGATCTTCTAATGTTAGGAGGCAATATTAAGTGCCACCTGACTAATAATATATGTACCCGTGATTGACACTAGATCCTAACGTCTAATCGTCTCAAAAACAAATTCGACACTTCAGAGTTTAGGCGCATTTCAATTCGTAAATTAGCCGCCATACGAAAAAAATGCGTTTGAACTGTAAGGTGGTTTGAATTTAATTATAATACGAGTATATAGTAGACACAAAATAAATCTTTCAAGCACATCACCTGCAGGTAAATGGCGAGCTGAGTTTAAAAATTAAACTTGAAGAATAAAGGTATTGGTAGAATCAGATAGGAAAATTTCAAAATTTTAAGACTTAGAAAACACTCGGGATATATCAAGGTTATTGTCTTATGTTCACTACGCTGTAGTCTAGTAGTTAACGTCTTTTTCCTTCGTGCAATACTAAATTGAAATCTATAGAAAGTGCGAAAAGTAGCAACAGGCGGCAAGTACAGTGCTTAAGTGTTAAACTAAAAAGACATTGTTTCTGATGATTGTCAAAAGTCTCTAATTATTCCACATGTTTGACCAATAATGCAGTAATTTTTTACTGTATAGCGTGAATCGAGCGGTGTTTTTTTGATTGGATCAAGTGAATTCACACTGACCAGCAAATATAAATCAACAGTTAAGCCGGCGATTGCTCCCCAGTCCTCGTGATCACTGACAACTGAGTCACAGCTTGGCAATAGTGTTGATTGTGTTGACATATGTAGAATACTTTTTAAAGATCATCAAGATAATTACGGCTGCATTGAACTGCATAGATTTAGGCTTGCGTTTATTATCGCATTTCCAGTAAAGCGTTGGAGAAAACAGAACAGCCAAAGGTTATCAAAGCATGTGCCTGCCTCAACGCTCACCTTGCTTCTCAACGCAAAGTGAAACTTGACAGCCGTCGGTCTGAAACTAGGGAAATCCGTAAAGGTTTTTCGTGTGAAGTGGAGTTTTAGGTAAGCCTGGAAGAAATTGTCGCATGAAGTGATGAGATTTTCGTTCGCCCTATAAATTCTCTATTTTTTCACTTACGAGAAATGTTATGGCAAAAATCGGTGAAAATTATACAATTTTTGGGCTCCTATTGTACTCATAATAATTCGGTCAAAATGCCTTACCTTGACAATATAATAAACGTAGCTTTATAGTGCCCGCTCATGAAATTTCAATTTTTTCTGTTGGTTTGAAAAATTCAAAAAAATTTTTACTGATTTTTATTTTTCACACCCAAGTCAACATTTATTGCTTCGTTTGACAATTACAACTGTTTATGCGTTATGGGATCAAACAATGCCAAAAATTTTACGAGTCTCTCCCCGCGCGAAAGAAAACAACTTCAGGACGTTGAAATTTAATGCTTCTCTGACAGTAACACTACGTTTTAAAATCATAAGAGGATCATTGGTGGCCAACCGCTTGTTGTACAAACGCCCACGATAAAGTGTTAAAAATTTTCACTAAAGTGCTAAGGCAAGTCAACAATCGGCTAATGGAGGTTGCATTAGAGGCAATAAAGGGGCGTCATTGAGGGGCACGTAACTAATGACAACCATTAAGCTGTCAGGGCTCTGCTCTAAAGTGACCCGATACGCTCTAATCCATCGACTTCAATAAGAACACGTAATTTATAGCCGTAGTATTGACATTGTTGTTAGGTGCTGACTGAGTCACCCATTTGACTCAAGTTGATGACGATGTTTAAGCTAAATTTACGAATCAATCTTGATTCTGAAGATGGGATCTATTCAGCAGCCGGAATTGATGGCGAAGTTTGTGTAAATTATCGAACAATCGCAGTGACTTTCATAAACAAAGAAAAACATCCAGCGAGCAATCATTGAACTTACTGTTGACGAAAGAAAGCATTGTTTGAACTGGTTAAAATTGTCTTACATACAAAAATTTGTATATCCATGAAGATTAGCAAAAATTTTTTTAATATTATTCAGTTCAGCTGAATAATATTGGACCTAGTGATCGTAAATTTATATCCTATTTTATGATATACTTTTAAAACATGAGAAAGTTATCAAGAAACCATCTTGAAACAGTTTAGTGGTAGGAATAATTGCGTTGAATATATTAGATGATAGCTTAGACATCGTTGTAAATGCTAAAAGAAGTGGCAGGAAAACGCAGTAAGCAATCTACGATAGTTTTTACATAATTAATCGTTAAATACCACATTCAACTCACTGGCGGGTTAAACTCAGGGCCACCTCCGGCTGTCACGCTAGCGAACTTAAATAAAGTTTTAATTGACTAGTTAATTTACTGGACTGACTTTGACATTCAGACTTCCGTCTGACTTCATGTCGAAGAAAATATGAAAGGGTCGAATAACTTTTGCCTCTCGTATGTATGGTCAACCGAGCAATCGTACCATGTTCATAGACTAAAAAATGTTAAATTTTTCAGAAAAACTGAACAGATTTTAATAATAGTTTGATGAATAGTTACCTCTCGAATAGAGAACAGTTCGTCGCGTTAAACGAGTTCAATTCACCCATGAAACCAATCAATATAGGTGTGCCACAAGGCTCTGTACTGGGAACTCTTTTCTTTACTCCTAGACCCGTTTCCGTCCTTCGTGATATAACCTTTAATGGCACAATTCTACAATGGGTCGACGAATTTAGATGTCTTGGTTTAATCCTCGACAACAAGATTTCTTTCTATAAGCACATCAACCACGTCTGTAAGGGGCTGAGTAAAGCCCACGGAGTTTTGCGTGCATTATCGAGCGTCCTACCTTTTACTTCGTTAAAAACGCTTTTCTACGCATTGTCTGTTTCTAAACTAGCAAACACTTTGGTAATCTGGGGGGTGTACCTTTTAATACAAAGAAGAGGGTCATTACGCTAGTTAATAAAACGTTGCGTTCCATACTTAGGGTTAAGTATGATGTCAATAATATTCCTTTGACTCGCACTAGCGTATTATATAAGCAGTCTAAAATCTTGAAACTTGACGATATGTATAAATTTGAGCTTTTAATTTCATGCATAGGGCACTTTTCCATGATGATCGTCTTTTTGAGTCTGCCTTCGCCTCTCTCGTCCCTCAACATTCCCATAATACCAGGGGCGTAGGATTTAACTTGCCAGCGGTTCGTCTGGAAGTAGAAAAAAGCGGTCTGCGTCAAATATTTTAATGAATTGCATGAAGATTTTAAGAAAGATTGTTCCAAATTACTTTTAAAACGAAATTCCGTAAATTTATTCTTGACCAGTATTAATTTGACTTCGTTTGTCATGCAGGTTCTGAATATTTTTGACTCTATATATCAAGTTTTTACCCGCCTTTAATCGCTGTTATATTGATATTGCTTTGTTACGCTTAATTTTAGTGACATCCCGTTATCAGTTTTCTTGTTTTTTTCCTTGTATGTGTTTAATTTATAAACTTTCTGTTGCTCTTAACTTCTTTGATTTATCATTGGAATAGAGTTTTAAATCACCTATGTTGCCTGCGAAGCTTATCTGCTTATGGGCATTCACTTGGATGTCTCTATTATTTTATAAATGTTTTTCTTTTTCTCTTTTTGAATTGTAACTAGAGCTCCTTTGTGAATAAAAATCAATCAATCAATCAATCAATGCAAAGCTATTAGGTATACACGTATAGACTATTTTGGATTGGTCTTAGTATCTCTTTCATGGAATTTTTTTGAACTATATTGAATATTTTATGCTGGCATTGAAGTCATAACTCAAGCTTTGGTATGAAGAAATTATTTTTTAAATTCTTTTATGGCTTGAAAAAGTATTCAACTCTGATGCTCCTTTGTTCACATTATGACTTAAATGTAATTATATTAATACAATATTGATTTTTATCATCCATAAACCTTCTTTCTCCGAAAGCACATGATAGTCAAATTAAAAATTAATGGCTTAAACGGCATAATTTTATTTTACTTTCGGGTAAGGTCCCTAACAAAATTTGGGTTATGCTTCGGCCTCCGCCCCAGAGTTGCTATGTTCGCGTAAGAGTTATTCTGGGTCAGTTGGCCTCCTGATCGCAATCAGCGACTAGTCAGAACCTCCATGCCGACTTTATAGTCTTCTGAGAGTAGGGCAAGAGTTGGCAGAATAAGGACCAGGCGCTTGTAGCTGTCTGATTCGGGGACCGGAATGTAGACCAAAAAGCGGACATATAGAAAAGCTGATTTACGTTCGGACCGAGTCCTAGGCGGTTCCTAATTCAGGGTCGCACCACCTCAAAATTTTGATAGGGGTGGTTCATAGTCGTCAGATCTGATACAAAGCATTTCCCACATTTGAGTGCTTTCATTTTTATTACATTGCAAGGGTTTTATTTCGTGTTTTTTCATGCTGCAATCCAAGTTTTGTCGCAGGTTTAACTGCAGGTTTAATTGCAGCTTTTATTTAAGTTTCCATTTCGTTTTGGTTTCTGGAGGAAAAACTTTTGGTTTAAGTTTTATTTCCGTTGACGATCATGAATATCTTTTCCAACAAGAATTCAAGGTATGTTCTGAGATTTTATTAATACTTAAATTACTTTCTAAACTGCTTGGGGTCCTGCAATGCGTACATGGGTTCCATATTGTTGACGTTTTATGCACTTGCCAGTCACCAATTAATGCAATATGAGAAACCAGAATAAAAAAATCAACAGTCTAAGTATAGCTTTTATTCAGGAAAGATTACTATAGATATCAGCAAAACTAAGCGTTGAGTTTTTTTCCCATAAGAAGCATTTTTTCAACGATTAAATATCTTTCAAACCTCATTTCTTCGTTTAGTTCTGTATTAAAACTTCAAACCATGACGATGCACGAAACGTACAATGTCTGTAAGTTAAAATTGAACGTCATCGTATCGCGAATACGCGGATCAATGTAATACGCGCGGTGATTTGCCGCTCAAAAACGTTTTGTAGTTTCAAACGAAATTGCGGGAGTCGTGCAAAGATGAACTAAAATAATTATTGAGACTCGGGTACTGTCAACAAAATTGATTAGCGTTACTGTCACATGTTATCGAACCTTTGACGTCCTCATATATACGAAAATTTTTGATTAATGTCGTTTCTCAGTATTTGCCAGCTTGTGCATGTCAATTTGGGATTTTTTGATGCTTCCAAATACGTGGAAGAAATAGGAATCGACAATCATCAACCCACCCATGATTAGCCCGACCAAAGATGATGCCCTCAAAATTACGTAAACAGATTGCCATTTTATTTATATATTGTATATATAAATATTATGTATTGAGATTATATTTATAAATAGCATGTGTTTCCAGTAGTTTTAATTATAATGCGGCATTAAGAGGTCTTGTTAGCATTAAATTTTTGTCAATGCATACCTAGACTTCATCTCACTTCTGCATATCATTCGTCGCACAAGCCTTATAATCCGAATCGAACCATATTAGCGTCATATTACTAACCCACATAAACTCCCATCACTTGTGCTACACAAACTCTTCATAACATTTATCATATACCCTATTCATTCCACATTCATCACGTTAACGCAACACTTCAGTAAACAAGTCCTAAAGTTAGCGACATCAAGACTCGAGACTCTGGCAAGTTAACTTTTCTCCTCATTCGTCTTCATCGCGCCTATCTTCGTGCTAAGCGCTATCCCTCTTGCTGATATGTGGAGACCGGTGGTAGATCTCAGTCAGCTGAATCACAGGCGAATTTCAAAAACGGAATAAATGGAGCAAATTCGGAAGGAAAGAATGTGCGTATGCATTTTTTTGTTCTGTGAGGTATCATGGCGTATTAAGATGCTTGTGAGTTAAATTTTATAATAAACATTATTATAATTTTATACATTATCAGGCATTATTCAGAAATTATGATATGCCAAGAAAGCACTTAAAACATCCAGAGAGACAATTCCTCTGGGATATAAATATATTGTTGGCACTCCGGGATTAATGAATGTTTGAATGGATGACAAAGTTTTGTGATTTTTTTATTTGGATGCTACATCGTCACGGTGAAAAGTTGCGCATAATATAAAAAATAAAAAAAATAAATAAACAATTCGGATAGTACGCAGAAAGGTAAGAAATGGCTTTTGCATTCCTGTTAAAAGTAATATAGAATTCAAATTTTGTTTGAGTTCAAAATATCTTTATGCATTTAAAAAAAATGCAGCATTCTCACTGATCTCTAAGTAAGCAAACTTTGAAATGTTAACATTTACTTCAAGTAAAAAAAAATTGACAGCCAAATAGACCGACATTTATGAGCAACGCTTTTCACGCCATATCTGCATAGTTGCTGCTCGCGCAACGCTCTGAATGCTCGTAACTATTTTTATAAACAAACTAAGTCACGCGGAGCTCAAGTTATGCACTTTTAAAGAGTATCTTGAGGCGCTCCTCCTGGCCAACTCCCACAACGTGTTGCCTCGTAATTTGACGACAACAACACGTAAAGAAACTAGCCTTAAGTTTTCGCCTTTGCAAAGATTCCATTAAAACTTCGTCCAGCGACGCCTTCTAAGAAAAGAAAGAAATTCACCCCGAGAGTGAAGATCCTCTAAGGCTTATGAGAGGGGAAATTGCTCAACTCTATAGATCCCAGATCGTAATATTTCTTCAACTTTGTTGCTGAATTTACAACATGAAGAGATATTTAATAGAGCTGAACATAGTAAAAGTTCCTAGTTATAATTTGGTTCCGTCAACTGTTTCAATTTCAGAACGCTCATTGTATAGATAATTTCTTTATAAATTCAAAGATAATATTTTAATCCTCACAATTTTCATCCTTCAATGCTTGTTGACATTCGTAAACTCTCTCTCTGTTTCATCCAATTGATATTGTGGTATGGTTTCTGTTGTAATGCATGCGTGATATTTTAGTGGAATAACTCCAAAGCTGGGGCAATCAAATATAAATCAGGAATACTTCGATGATTTCCAGTGGTCGTTTGTAACCATGTTTGCTCAAACCATAGTACATATACGGAAATTCGTATCAATTATTTGAGTTCATGATGAAAACATCATCACAAATTTTTTTTAAAGCCGCTAGAACTGGTGAGGTAAAAATTCCTGACATCCATGATTTGATTATTCCAATTACAGGTGTAATGTTTGTTGCTTGACGGGGATTAAGTTTACTTATTTTATGAATTTTGCTTTGGTGATTGTCTCACAAATTCAACAAATCAGTTCTGTTTTTTATTCGCTATATTTTCTCTCCTTATCTTCGCGTCGTCACACATGGGTCGGTGCCGAAGATACCATTATCGCGTCTCGTGACAGATCCCAAACGGTTCTTCCCCAGTCCTCAACATTCCGGACCCTATATCATGGATAGCAGTTTCGTTAGGCGTGGTGACAGAAAAGCAATTTCAAAGGTTTCAAAATAGCGAGCAACGGTAAAAAATTGCATTGGTGAAGAGTATATTTTTAAAGAACGTATCTCTTCGTATAGCGATAGCACATCTTACGTTAATAAATAATCCTTTTTGTTGCTTAAATGTTCCACAACCCCCTAATTACTTTTTTATGCAGAATCAAGCTAACCGTGATATTTGTCTGAATATGGAGATCATTTATCATGCATTTGATCCTCGTCATGCGCAGCAAAATGTAACACACGATAATACATATTAATACAAACTACGGCAGACCGCGGCGATTTATGAATGACTTATGGCTGGCCTCCATTTTTTCGCAATTTTTCCAGAATTTATCTCTTTATTACGTGAATTGTTGAGCAGCGAGCTATCAATATTCCACACCCGTCAGCACAGCAGTGACGATTAATTGATGACCTATGAGTCTCGAATATTTTATTTCCGATGTCGTATCACAAAACATTAAATGTTGGAAAATATGTTAATTCTGATGGCTGGGGTTGTTTCATGTTTTTATTTTGTGGATGAAGAGCTGTAACTAACTAAAGTATTATCCTGGGAACTATCAAGTAAAAGATACGTTTTTTTGCTCAAGTGTCCTGAGTTTGCAATGATATTATATATAATTATTTCATCTAGAAGAGAGCCGATAACTCTGAGCTGCCTGATTTGACTTTGAATTACTTGCACTAAACAAACGAAGATATTCCACACTAATTTAGAATAGGAAGCAACATTCAAACATTACGTTGAAAATACAGTTTTAAGCTACTACTTTGAACTTCTTTTCACAATACACAACTGATATCAGAATAATATGGAGCAGGATTCCAAGTTGGCGGAGTTAACTCAAAAATGAATTGCTTGAAGTTCTTTAAACAGAGAGTTTCTTCGAGAACTCAGGATTGTTAACTAGGCTGAAACAGGTCAAAAATTTTTAAATAACATATGTAAACGTTTTTAAATGTGCGGCATCAGGCTTAGTCTCAATTTTGGGACATACTCCAATCATTTTTCTACAAATTTCATGAGCTGCGTTTCAAATTTGTTCCTTTGGAAGTTTCTCGGAGTTTACTGAGACATGTCGTATTGCTAACTTTGTTTTTGCTACATGTTTATAATGATTTGAACTTAGGGAACAGGAGTGCAAACAGTTGAAAATTTGCACTCCCTTTATTTGAATGTTAATTACGATTATAAAATTCTATATGATCATGTATAATTTAACTGCAACGACTCAAAAAATATAATATAAAATAATAACTGATATAATACAAACATAAATTTACATATGGATGTAAATTACCTTGTATGTCATACAGTAATTTTTGTCAAATATGTTTAATTGATGATTTAAATTAATGAATTATCCAACAATTGCATAGTTTATTTCGAAATGTGACAAAGTATAATTGTGAACGGTGATTATACTCCAAATTGAACTAAAATTAAATTCAAAATAAACACTCACGCTGAATATCATTGAATGCACAGAGAACGTTTATAGGTGAATTTAAAGCGCACGTGTACAATCCCGCTTCAACGAGCCATTGCGAATCATTTATAACATGGCTCATAAATGGTGTAAAAGTCAACAATTCCTAATTGAGTTCCTGGACGCCAGACTAATTCTTATGCCAAGAAATTACTGCGCAGTGTGCTCTAATTATGAGCCTGGGAAAGTGGATGGTTAATTAACCGTTGCAAAGTTAATTAAATTAAAAAGGGTTTGCCTTGTATCATGTTTACACTCAGCTGTTAGCTGGAAAATTCTTCCATCTTGTCAGGAAAAAGTTATAAACATAACTTTTACTAGAGGGTAGATTTGCATTTCCTTAATGTTTCGAACTTCAGTTTTCAGTAACATAAAGAAAAGCCTGGACAAAGATATTAAACTAAATACGGAATATGCGAAAAAACGCAGACTAAAGACGAACATCTATCATTGTAGGAATAAAATCCATGCAGGATATATATCATACTATAACAACAACAACTGGACAACGCAAACAGTTCAAAAATTTTCACTTTGCATTTACATTATGGCTAAACGAATTAGTATAAGTTGAAAATTGCGTAGAATTTATGCTACACTGATATTCAAAATTTATCCAACAATGACTTACTTAACGAAAGTTGAAAATCCACTAAGCGAGACACCGAACTCTACTGCGGTGGTAGACATACCGAGTACACTTGCAGAAGGTCGAACCATGACAGCGGTAAAATGTCCCGCTATGAAATATCGCGCTCGCAATGTTCCACTCACGCAGACGAAATTCCTTACCAGTTCACCACCTTCATTTGAATCTAGATAAACGATATCCCATCCCAAGGTAATAAAAACGATAGGTGTTTCTCAGGTCATTGAGCCGCAATAACATCGCAGGTGAATTCTACATCGAGGCTTCAACATAATAAAAAATTAAAACACTAGTAAAAGCGAATGTTATCACGAAGATGAAAATAATTACCAACATAGCAGGGTATATATATAGTAGCGATTGCCCTCATTGGGCAATTGAATGACGTCGGGTGTCAGCGCCAACAAAGATCGAAAATTCTAACTACGTTATAGAGCTGGAATTTTCAGACAAGGTTAAAAAAAATACATTATTGTTGAAGACGACTTCGACAGCAGTTATAAGTTATTCGCTGCCTTTCGTATCAATTTCTGTCACCGAAGAATTTAAGCGTAGCAAGATGTCAAATACTTAAACGATTGACGAAAGAAATACTTTATTAACATTTCGCAAACTGTTCCCGAAAACCACATAACAGAAAATGAACAAATTATGAACATAAAGAAAATTAACAATTGCATATTACTCGTAAATTTTTCATAAGAAATATTAAAAGATTGAATACCAATCATCCAAGATAACGGGTGAGTCTCAAGCTATCAACAATGAAACAGGACTTCCAACGGGTGCGCAGCCAACGGCCACAAATTTAGTTCTTAAACAAGCCTCGTAGCAAACGCTCTGTATTTAAGTGCTCAGAAAAACTTAGCCTTAGAGCTACGAAGCCGCAGATCACCCTAGTTACACTGAAACCATACCAGTTCGTGCAGCCACTGCTCCAGCTGGTAGAGTAAGTATATGGTAGCTACTCCCCTGCAAGCGCCTACCTCCACACTTACCCCGCCTCCCCACCCTGCTTTAGCCAATGACTGGCTCTAGTCCCCTTCTTTCCAGCCGTGAAAACTATACTGGCTGAAACAGTGGCTGCCGGCTTCTGGCACCTAGCGTCGAAGTTAAAATGCTGATCTACTTAGTAACAGGCTCGCGCACGGGAAGAATATGCAAGTGTTGAGTTTTTTTAGGCAATGCTGGCCTCTAACATGAAACCCTTTCCAACCAACTAGGCTTGTCTACTTCTTCATAGGAAGATTTCAGTAATTTGTACTGATCACTACTTATCAATATACTGAGGCGAAAATTTTCATCTTTAAGGAATGTCAAAAGACATCAAGTAATCACAAGCTGCTTGAGAAATACCACAGTTAAATTTAATAAAAAAATATTCATCATGAATAAACCTGGATCTTGTAAACAGAACAACTTCGTCTAAAATGAAATGCATACATTTTTAGACTAAATAAAATATGGATACAATAAAAATATTTCACTTGCTGGAATAGGACGTTATAGACTGTATTGCTAATAAGTCTAACTTTACTTAAAGATCCCATAATGTTTTCAGCCACAATCAGCTACTAAGCATCTACAAAAGTATGATAACATGGATGAGCAGAATTGCTGCAAGGAAGAATGGTTGAAGCCAGAATGGTTCCATCCAGCTTGAAAAAATCTCCGGAATCAGAGAAGTAACATCAGAAAACAGGAAACACAAAATTCCGCGCACGTACAGCACAACTGCAAAGGTAAAATTACACAGTATCCCATTACGTGATATTACTATATGTTTGAAACTCAAGTAACAGTCGTTTTTCAATAGGCCAAATTTCTTCACCGAGGCAGCATGTTGGAAAATATTTTACAGTTTAGGAAAATTAATGACATTTAATTTTTGATCCTTGCAATGGTCGGGGTTATTTGGAAACTATGCTGCGATATAGGCCTCTTATCACAGATCCTTCAGAGAACTTTACAAAAACATTCTCGGTTTTGCAGTGAAAAAACTGCGAATACAGTGTTGGCGGAAAATCATCATGAAAATGATTTCCCTAAAGCTGCTCTACAGTCCGTTTCTTGTTCGCTTTATCAACGAGCAGCATATCTCTCATTATTGAAGGTTATCTCGTTACAGTGAAGCGCTACTTCAACAAACTGCAATTTGCAAGCTGATTACAGGAATTTCAAAATTCCGAGCCCACAAGAACGAGTACAGAAACGGTAGCGCTTTTGCTTTGAACAATGGGATATTTTCACTGGAGCGACAAGCAGGTAAGAATGCTATCAAACTTTATTGAGTGCAAGACAGATATCTGTTGCTACTGTTGCTATACTGCTGCATCTGCTGCGTTGCCGCTGATGTTGTAGTGAGCCAAAGTTTTTAGATGTTCCGGCTATGAAATAGCTTCAAAGTGAAATTGAACATTCAGCAGTTTCGGTTCAGTCTTGCACTGACAGTCGCAGTCGAACAAACGTATAACCCCTTCAGTCAAAATATTGCTTGAATTTACATTGCATCGTTCCAAGGTAATCATTTTGGAATTGGTTGCTGTAATGGGGATCGTAGAATACATAAAATGCGACTTAATAGTTCAGTGCCAATTCAATCCCCTAAAATTTCACTGTAACGCTGGTTGGAGATAATGAGTGCTCAATCTTTCTGCGATTAGCTAAATTATTTAGATATTTAAGTTCATCCAGATATGTAATTTTCGCATTATAGGTGACGCATGACGATGTTCATCCTAAGCTACGTATGATAGATGGACTGAAATTTCATTGATGCGACTTCTCGAAAGTATAAATTGAAGCCACATCTTGCTGCGCATTTGAGTTGAATCAACTATATGTATTTAATTAATGTTAAATTAAACACAGCTAAAGGTCTGCAAGTTCCTTAGATCTATCATTATAAAAATTGGCGATCACAGTTATTGCAGTTTGCTGAACTCATTTAAGTTTTATGCTAGTCATCCTCATTGCTACAAGGCAGCACTTTCGTTCGATCTGCAAAAATAGCGCCAACATCATTGGAATATCTCATCTCTATCTCTAAAGTTTAATTTAACTAGTTCAGCCTGGGTGAATTTCTGGAAAAATAGAAAAAATTTTTTTACTGATACACACCATTGCGGAAATTTCTGGGTGATCAACAATGATAAGGGAATGCCGGTTTCTGATTCTATATACCTCGATCATTGCATTTCGTGAAAATTTTCAATTTTAATTGTTAACCGGGCTGTGCAGCATTTTAGTCGCTGAAAATTGATATACATTCAGTTTTATTAACGTATTTTTTCCACATCTGGTTTCATGAAACCTGGTGCAGAGTACAAACCGATCTCGATCCCTGTATACTAAAAAAGAAGGCTGTATAAAATGAGAAATACGAGTAATTGAAAAAATTCCATGCGAAATATCAGTCTAATAGTTAAATTTTCACTGATAATTAATTTGCAATTCACGTCGATCAATGAACGTGTTTTACAGAGAAAATTAACTAGAAAATGGAAAATTTGTGGTCTAAGTTAATAATTATCTGTGTCTGGTTTGTTCTCAA
The DNA here is from genome assembly GCF_000764305.2 of Hyalella azteca. Classification (NCBI taxonomy): domain Eukaryota; kingdom Metazoa; phylum Arthropoda; class Malacostraca; order Amphipoda; family Hyalellidae; genus Hyalella; species Hyalella azteca. The sequence continues at coordinate 26,677 of NW_025935050.1, read as the reverse complement.
GCTCATAAAGATTATGAACTATTTTCTTTGGTTAAACTTAGCCACTCTCAATATCCATACGATTTATCGAGAAAAATTACCAATATACTATAAATATGCTAATTTAATTTTTTAAAGAATAATTTATAAAATAAACGAAAAAGTAATGAAAAAATAAATATCATTTATTTCGTATTCAACTAAAAATTAGGAAATTATGCAGCAGTAATTCACATAACTTTAACGTTTCTCATCTATTACAAGGCTGCTGGTGACATTTACTTCAATTAAATTTTATTTAGGTTGCCTATTAGCCACCCTGACACTGTTTGATGATTGCATGCAACCTATTTACATGATATGGTACGAGAAATTTATAAATTACTTTATATAAGAGGTATTTTATAGGCATAAAATACCTCTTCAATGAATCTTGAATGATCAATTTTTATGATTGAATAAAAATATGGTAAAGAGTAAAGACATACTAGGATCAATTGCCCTTAATCGGCATTGGGCGAGATTGAATGACAACAACAAACGGGTTTAACAACGACGGGAATGAAACCGGTCATTGAAATGAAGTGGGATCAGCCTATGAAAACAAATAATTTGATCCCGTCTATGAACTGGAATTTCATCGAGCACATTCCTGTATGTTTACGCTACAGCACACAGGCACAGACCGCGAGAATATCTCCTTTAACACGTTGGCCGCGATTGCTGATTTGGCCCGAATGCCGTACGGGCGATAGGTTCAAACTTGTATATCTTCAGTTACCCGGCAGATAGCAAGGAGAAAAGTTGTGTGCAGCTCTGCAGGGGTATGTTCTGTCATTGTGTCATGTAAAATTCGTGGCCGCATTTGGTGCACATCGCTCAGGGTTGAAATTCGTCATTATTCCTGGCGATGTGTACCAAATGAAGCCACGCCTGTTGTGGCTCATATTGGCTCACGCCGCCTATCGTAATCACTTCTAATACTATGGGCGGTGTGTAACAAGCAAAGACATGCATCTATGGCTCATATTGCGGAAAAACGCCTAAAGTTATCACCTATATTACTGTGAGTGATGCGCGCAAGAAATCTACATTAGTTTTGAGTCATAATTGCACACATTATGACTACCGGTATCTCTTAGCTTTTTGTGAATGATGTATATTACGCATGGAAATTACTATGGAAAGAGATTGGTGTCCAGGTTTTCATAATCCTGAATAAAATTGAGGGTATTTACATTGTTAGTTCAGTTATATTTACCTTATAGAGATCATTCATCGTATATATTGTCTTGAGCTTCTGTTACAAGCAGCATTTCAGAGAAAGAGTAAAATCAGGATGTATATCTCAAATTATCGAGTGGGACAGAGGACAGCCCACTTTCATTGAACCAACTAGAACTAAAGCCAGGATGCGCTGCCATGAATGCTACAACATTCTCTCGCAAATGAGGGAAGTGCCGTAGCAAAGGTGAAACACGAAGGGTACAAATATATTTTGATGACTGTGAAGGAAAACCATACATGTGCGATAATTGCTTTTCAATCACTTATTGCCAACATTGGGTGATGTTGGCAACAGCCAATGTTGTAGTTTCAGATCAATAAAAAATATTTTATTTTGTTTTCATGCAAAGATCGATATATATTGCTTTCATCAATGGACACAAATTTCGTAATTTTTGTATTACTTGCATTTGAGAATAAAACTATTTCTCTAAGCAGTAGTTGACTTCAAAGCATTCCCTAACATGCCTATTTAATTGCATCATTGAAATTTTAAATTTGAAAGAGTAATAAGATTTTAGAAAAATATGTATTTTTCATATGAATGTACCACATGTGTACACATCGCGATTCTGAGAAGTGCAGCGTGTACATATATGGCGCACATCGCGGCCAACGTGTTAAGATCGCTCGTTGGACGTGCCCAACTGTAGTTACATGGAGCCGACATCACAGTGGTTCTGGGACGTACTATAGTGCACGTTACGTAGGTAAGCAATAACTGGAATTCCTAGCAGAAATGGCTGTAGTGCCGCTTACATGTCCGCAAGATGTAGCTGCTGTAAAAGGAGTAGACTACAGTTGTTTCACTCGGTGTGGTGTCTGAGGAAATAGCAGAAGCTACTTTTTGCAGCGTAGCAACAGTTACTAGGTTGAGATTTGAATGCTCTTATCGTGTTATCGGTATTTATTTAAATGTCAAGAAGTTTCTTTGTTTAAAATAGCTTCAAATATTGGTGTAGAGCTACATAAAGCTTCATAATAGTATTTGCATTCGTGTACATGGTAGAGGGTCGAAAAATATGTTTCTCCTAAAAAGCTTCGAAACCATTTAAAAAACAACATGCATTAACATACTTATTAGAAAATGTTAGCATCAAAAGTACGGTTCCTGATGAATACATACTTTTTCGAATAGTTTAAAAAAGTTTATGTTCGTCTTCAACGAGGCACAGCCAGCTGATTAGTAGGAGCTGTGGGCGTCTGTAAACAGGAAAGTCTGCGGAAATTGCTCCTGAAATTTCATCATCTCATCTGATCGTCAATAATTCTGAAATTTCATACCTTAATGAAAATGTAGTGAATAAAATCTCAGCAAAGAATTATCTTCGATTTTCATAACATGAATTTAAATACGTTGATTGATGGCCGGCGAGACCTTTGTAATATTATTAATACATTCGTCACCAGACAGCAGCAAGTCATATCGAGTAGGCGAGGCTTTCTATTCTAGTCGAAGTGACTGTGCTTCCCATCTTAAAAAAAGTCTTAACCTCGTTCTCCACGAAATTAATAGGATTTTTGGGGACATAATTGAAACGAATCAAAATTCGGGAATTCGGGAACGCAACGTGACTGGGTAATGTTGGGTTCGGTAATGCTTTAAAGGATCTTGTCAAGAGACAAATGATTTGGTGTATTAACACGTTAATTAATGTTGTTCCACCAAAAATACGAAACACCAATTGATGTGGGAATGATTTAAATCTCCAATGGGTGAATTGAGCATATATTTTTTAAAGTAGAAATTGAGATAAGGCACAGCATAAAATTTTGGCACATTAGAGTTTACAAAAAATCCGAGTAATCTATTAAAATTTTAAATAATCGAACAATCTACTGAACTATCGAATAATCGGATATTATACTGAAATATTGTGCATGTAAGATGTTGTGATCACTGACAGCGAAAAATATGCAGTCCAGCATCCGTAATCCCAACATTCGATTATTAGTTCCACTAAAAACCTTAGTCGGGGCATATATGTTCAAATCCGAAAGAGCAGGATATTATAAACATTGCAATAATTTTATTTAAAAGAAGATGCTTCATATATAATAATATCTAAAATCATTCACTCTCGAATTATCACTCACTGTACAACAGTAAATTAAAAATTTTCATACTGGGACTGTAAACAAAATTTTGCCGGCTAGTAAATTGTCCCGGAAAACACACAAACGTGTCTGGTACGGAGCCTCAGTTATGCTCGTTCTCCACGCGCGCCTGTCTCTTCCGTCAGGCAGCAATCTGAGCACGGCATAAATTATCTCAACTTCACAGGGACGCAAGGCAGTAAATCTGTCCAGCAGACTCAGGGTGACAAGCACTAGCCTCACTGCCGTAAACAGAATAGCAGAATGCCGGTGACATCTGTGTAAACTGTGACGACAGAATATCCTCTACAAGGGAGTTGTCATGCACAACATTAATAAGTATATCTCCAAGGGAGTGCATGAAATCCTGTGTTTATTTGTATATGCAAGAGTAACGTGAATGTATCGAGGATTACTCAGTGTCACAAAAATACCGAAGAATTATTATTGTTATTGATAATGACTTCAGTATTGTGTTCAAATAATTAAATATAACAGAATTATTATAGGATGTACTAATCAGGATTTACATGCTAAATCGGTAAAGAGATATTCCAGAATTTACCTATTATTATTATTTTTTGTACGTAATGTTAAGAATAGATTTCACTCGATTGCATATCACATTTTCTAATCTAAATTCTCTGCATGAACCGAAATACGCTTTCTGTCCTTCTGCTCAAATTGCAATATAAATATATTCACTTTGAATTGAGCCTTACTCTACATGAGTGTAAGAATGGTATTTATAATATTTATCTACCTTTGAAAAAAATTAAATAATTAAAGTTTTGGGGAATTTAACCCGAACGGAACGTTCCTCCACAAACAGGCTCAGTTAGTGCCGTCAATTGCGGGCTAATGCACCGATCAGCGGCGCAAGCCACAGAGCTTAGCGGCTCAGCGCTCGTCTGCCCTGCGGATCAGCATTAATTGAGTGAAGGGAGGACTGCCTCAAGCGATGGGATCGTGACTGTAACCGTGTTAAGTGCTCGGGCATACTTGTAGAGAGAACAAACCCAGCAGAGACAGTTTCCCTTTAGCTAGTCCCCAGCTTCTGAGTAAATTAAGGGGGACTGTCAATCTTTCGATATGTCATTTTGCCTAATTCACAGCCCTTCTTAGTAAATGTAGAGTGCATGGGTGCTAATGAGACAATTCAAATTTTATTAAACCCTGATTCGCTTAATGTTATTTATCGTTTTACCTGAAAATTCAACTGAAGTTTTAGAATTGAATGAGATTGTAAATAAATTATTATGATCAGACATCGTTCTAGGAAATATATTCGTGAGCGTAAATAATTATGAGTTGTATAAATTTATATATTATTCACCTGTTGTGATATTCAATTTTTGTTAAAGAAATAATAAGAACTGCATATATATCATTTATCATCCCTTTTAAGATTTTCCATCCCTTTGAGTGATCTATCAAGTGTTTTAAATATGTAAATGCAATTCATTAAAGTATATTTGTTCGATGTAACTACCTTAAAAATTCTTTTTGTGAGATTACCAAACTTGTTGTGCAATAATCCATCGGATCAACCGAGCGCACTTGTCACGAGAGATCTTTGTTCAAAGTTTGTGCGCTCAAGGATCTCGGATTTTCAAGAGGTTAAGGAATGCCAGACTCACGAGAAGTTATGCCAGAGGGCGATGTTGCGAGGGCTCTTGGAAAAATTGACTCACTTTTAGGAAGATGAAAGTAACAAGGATCGTTTTATAAGCCTGATATTTGCAAAATATCCGCTTCCGAGAACTGGTTCGTCAGAGTTCTGTGCATGTCCTTCAGTTTCAGGCCAATTTTGAATGCTGTTAATTGTACGCTTGCATGAAATGAAGCCCTAAACATCAGGTCTTGAAATAATGTTTGGTTGTTCAATAAACAAGTTTTTCTCAGTTGAAATTTTAAAAAAATAATACAATTTGAAAGTTTAGGCACTTTACATTTTCTTTGTTTATTTGCTACTAATGCAGACTTCATTTACATGCACGGTTCGATATGATTTTTTTATGAAATGCAACGATGGAAATGTCTGGGAATTAACATGCAACTATTAAATAGTAGGGAATTGAAAGATCCGAACGCGATTTGTTCATAAAGAATTGAAGTAATTTCTTGAGAGAATTATTTTAATGCTGAGCTTACGATTTGATAGAGTAATGCAGCATATAGTCCGATTTGTTATAATTGCGCGCTGTCAATGGCTAAAAATTTGACCATATATTAATTAATAACAAAGTAATATAATTGTATAATACAACATTTCATATAAATATGACAGAAGGGAGATAATTGTTTGGGTACGAGTGAATAAATGATATATAAAATTTTAATCTTGTCAATATATGAAGAACAACGATGGCAAAACTTTCACATTTTCATCAAGCAAAATAAACGCAAAATATTGCCTAGCCGACTCTCACAATTCTTTTGCGCAAAAATAAATTTTGATGATAATAAGTTGTAGAATAAAATTAATCCAGTTCTGACATTCTAATTTCAGCACAATTAACATGATAATAATGATAACAAAATATGCCTTAACAGATTGAAAGGAATGGTATTTTAATATATGCGTGGTTTGTTTGAGGTTAAACTCAGAGGAAATCCCAATCCATATAAGAGCATATCTGTCAAGTTAAAATTGAGAACTCCATGGCAAATTTAATTTTTCTAAGGTTGTAATCACCGAAGCTGGAATATATCACGGAGTGTATATTTGGAGAAAAATTAGCCAAGAATATGAAAATTTTTATGTTAACCTCCTCAAATCTGGTTGACGTTAAATCGTCGGCAAGTGCCCTATAAAATTAAATTTATATGAATTAATTTAAATATCTACGTAATTACAAATTTACATTTTAGATAGATCCAAAGTCAGCTCATTAATTAATCATAAACGTGGCTGTCTCTGACAATAATTACTCAGTACATCGATTGTAATTTTTGGTTCGTTTTCTGCGGCTGAGATGATTTATTTACTCAATAATCATACAATGTATAAATTTATATGATAGCCGTAATAACAACTTATTGCAGTAGAAAAAAAGTTGGACTAGTTACTTTCTTTGCACGGATCAACAATTTGAACATTCGTTTTTCCATAACACATTCCATTTCTCTATTTACTAAATCAAAATTAATATAGAAACTATTGCAATTTTCAGTTGAATTCAGTAAAATTTTTAAAACGCGTCGTGTTCTTAATTAAACTTAATGGGTTGCAGTCGCTTCGCCTGAGAAAATATTTTTTGCCCATTACATTTGCTGCTGCTATCACTGTTTGATCAGAGGTTCGAAGAGCTAATGGAATGTTTACCAGATTTTAAATATATTACAAGATTACAGTGACCTTTTCATGGATGTTAGTTAAAGTCCCTGCAACAGAATTACATTGGGAAGTCAAATATTTGCGTTGGCTGAGCTCATTACTCAGGGGCATACTCATACGTGTACCGGGACATTTTGTCATTGACGCATGTAATACCATTGAGATGCAGGTAATACAAATATATACGTAATAACAATATATATATATATATATATATATAATACCAATATTTATATATTTATTATCTAATGCCATTGCCGTATGTTATACCAACAAGATTTTTTAGTTTCCAAATGATTGTTGATTTACGAAGCATAACGTTGGTTTTTGTTCATCAAATCTAACCGTAACTAAATATTCATTCATCAAATCGGTTGTAAAACAAGTTGGAACAAGTGAAGGACCTAAAAGCGAAGAAAAATACCTTATTTAACTTTTTTTGCGATTTAATTACAGTTTAAACTGTAATCAAGTAAAACATTCTCCCGATGACAGTTTAAACTGTAATTAACTGAAAATTAATTAATTAACTTATATAAAATCAATTAATTTAATTAATTAAATTAATTAATAATTAATTATTAATATTAATAATTAAGTTAATAATTAATTTTTAAAATTAAGCGGAGAAACTGACATTGAAACTCTATTGCCACTGCACAGGCACTCCCCACTCGAGCGGCCAGACAGCTGGCAGTAGCGTCGACAAATTTCTGTTGTGCTGATTCTTCAGAGTGGCTCAGATTCTTCAGAGTGACTCAGATTCTTCATAGTGNAGAGTGGCTCAGATTCTTCAGAGTGGCTCAGATTCTTCAGAGTGGCTCAGATTCTTCAGAGTGGCTCAGATTCTTCACAGTGACTCAGATTCTTCAGAGTGACTCAGATTCTTCATAGTGGCTCAGATTCTTCAGAGTGGCTCAAATTCTTCAGAGTGGCTCAGATTCTTCATAGTGGCTCAGATTCTTCAGAGTGACTCAGATTCTTCTTAGTGGCAGTGGTCCACACAAAATTTGGCAATGATTTTGCACAGACTACAAACAGTAATGCAGATAGCCGCGGTGCCACGCATATTTGGTGTAGTCGTAGGCACTTGGCAGAGGTGAGGACACTGGAATGAGTAACATACAATTAACCGAGGCGGAGGAACTCAACAATGTCTTGAACATCGTACTATGGTGCGTACACTAGAAACTTTAATTCATCAATCGTATTATGGTGCATACTTTAGAATATTTAATTCAGTCAGTAATGTAATATGTTGAGATCATAGGAAACGTCTACCAATCGATGTAGTTTGGACTGTTTTTGGAGAGTTTGCAATTGTAGCTTCACTTGTTTACAGTTCCGATGCGCCTTGTAAACTGTCATCATCATCTTCCGAAATGGATTTTAAAAGAGATTTAACATTCTCTCGAGCTCACGTATTTAGTGAGCAAAACCGAGTAAAACACTCATATAAAATTATAATTTCGCAGTTGCGAATACCTAATTTAGTCTATTCAATACATGAACAACTCTAGTCAGAAGGAATTCTCAAGAGACCTGAGACACTAAAATGAATACTCTCCTAAAACCTGGTTGGTTACTCTATCCTGCTTTATTCTTACAAAAATTGTCAAATTTATTCATTAGCTTGCTAACGTTTCATCAATCTCTGTATAAGCTCAATATCATTGTAAGGTAAAGTTTTTGCAACGTTTTATCAGTGTCTCATCAGAATTCCAATGAACTTTATTTTTCCTCACCTCGGGTAGCCGCCTGAGCAATGCACCACGAAGAACTTTTCGTGCTCGTCTTGATCTTTACGACCAAAGTTCTTCAATAATTATCAAGTTTTTTACTGTGTTCGATTGCTCTATGTAATAATAGCGTAGCATTGGAGGGTCCAATTGGCACTCAATTGGGAACTTCGTAGCTAAAATATTGATTGCAGTTCAATGATGGAAATTAAAATGGAAAATATAGTCAATGATGAAAAAAAAAATTATAAAGAAATATCTTGAGTAATGGCATTCAATAATTCATGCAAAATGCAGAGATAATTGGATTTGAAAATATTTATTGGATACAAGTGATTTTCAATAAGGTTATACTGATTTTGTTCATTTTTCTAGACTCAACTTGATCTATAAACATGTAGTGTATTGAGAGAATTGAAGTAAATTAAGTAACTAAAAATGGTAATGAACAATCACAAAATCATCATAAAAGATAACCAAATACAAAAGGGTATTTAAAAGACAACAGATGTTAGCTTGTAGTGTGTCTCACTGGCGGAATGAATTTTGTTTATTTAATTCATGCGAAAATTTAATTACTGAAGTGTAAATTTCGGTTCTATTGACAAGAAAATTGTATGCATCATTATCCTCGGTTGATTATTTAAACCAAATTAATATGCTTTGGCGTTTTTTGGAAATATATTTGAGAATTCAATTCCAGACGATGTGTCGTACGAAAACAAAATATGTATATATCCAACCTTAACCAATAATTCACTGCATTTTTTGCATAAGCACTGTATTTACTCTCAGATATTATTTGGTGGGTGGAAATTCTTTCACTGAATAAAACTTGTTCGACCTTTTGGTCTCATACACCAGGTACAAAACTGAAGTATGAAGTCATCCTTATTTGTCATGAAGCTGCAGTCAATTCACATCCTTCAGTATTTATCCGATGATCGCTCATCTGTGGCGTATATAACCGTACGTCATATTTGACTGTTTATACCTTTTAAATTCTATAATTGATAATCTTGTATTGTTTAAATTATGGGCACAGTTAATTGCAAACCTCAATGCTGCTTCTCACCTTCGGGCCTCTGTAATGATTTTATCTGTTCCTTCGCACTCATTTAGTGCACTGCTGTTTGCTCATCACCGAGTACTGCACTGTGCTGCATGTGCACAATGCACTGCGTACTTGTGCACCACATCTGTACCCATTTACCGTGACATATTATTGAAAATTGTGCACATAACAAAACGTTTTTGAAGGAAATACACAGCATGTAAAATTTAGCCTTTCACGTGGAACGAAAATCGAAATTTCTACAACTTCAACGATAAAATTCTTTTATTATATCAATGGTACAATTAGAATTTATATTAGATTATGGACGTAAAGATTTACCAATAATAATGAATCCATTAATAAAGGAAAGTAAAAATTACCCTAAAGGAATGTGCTCCTATGTAACCGAAGCGGTAAATCACTTTCATTTGGCAATGTGCAGCGAGACGCGTGACCTTGTTCACGGTTACCATGGAGATAGAATGTTGCTTATTCGTCTGTTATATTTATTTTCTGACTCTATTTTCATCAGTTTGCATCGAAAATTATTTTAGACGCACTAAGAAAGCTCCGGTTTAGATTTTAGATCTTCTCTGATGGACAAATGCATTGTTCATCCGCCGTAAATTTAATTTAATGCTCTATTACTCACTATTTTGCCTAAATGTGGCCGGAAGCATTTCCGAATATCACGGACAGCCCATTAGCTTATCGATTTGATATGTGACCGGGCAGATGATCATAGACATCTTGTCAGGCTAATAGATTAGCGACTGAGTTGATGTACAGTCTACACGAAATACGGAACTGTTTCTTACAATGAAATGAGTTATGATTTTTTATCTTGAATTAATCATATTGATTGTTCGTATAATGGAATTTTTAAAGAATTTCTTGCTATATTATGGTAATGTAAAATAGGAATTTGCCTTAATAAAGGATTTGCCTTATAGTAGACATAGTAACGATTATCCCAACAATAGAAAAGGCAGAGACCAGAGCTAACCACGGGCAATAGTTGGCGCACTAAGATGGCTGCTAAGCGTTACTAAGTTCTCGCTCTACCTTGTAGTCCTTTCATCGGAGATCGAAATGTCTGACATGTACATGTTTCTGTTACTTCTATCAATATTTTGGAATCCAGTAAAATACTGGGTAAATAGGAGTGGTTTCAAATCCTAGCCAGAAATTTTGACGTAGATAAAAAAGTTACTAAACCTCCTGCTTTAAAAAATGAAATTTTTCGATTTGTGAAAATGAGTAGCGTTTGAGAAACAGTTCCAAGAATTTTCTTCCATCCCTTGGCTTAACCTGCTTTGTTTACCTAATTAAACAGTTAACCGATTCACAGTTTGAAACGCGCAACTTAAATATATATAGTATTTTATCAATCAATTCGTTTGCTTGATTCCCTCGCGTGCCAACAGTAAACGGCAGTCGCGCGGACAACGAACTGCTTGATCAGCGACTTTTTGACCAATAATTTCAGTTAAATTCAGAACGCTCTGGCTGGAGTCTAGCTAACACGCTAGAGCCCTCCACTGTTCTTGAATAATTTATATCCAGTCAGTGCAGTCATTTATACCTCTATCAGGTTTGTGATCTTCTTGAAACGTGAGAGAGGAAGCTATAGGTAAAAAAAGCGAAACTTCAAATTTGTTTTCTTTAAATACAGGCGCGCTCTGCTGAAGTTTAAATTTCACTTCTATAGTTTCAGTCACTTGTTAGAAAATTTTGATTATAAAAATATTTGATTTTCTTCTGAAAAATATTTTGTTTGCTCTAAGAATCATATTAACGCTTAGCGGGGCTAAATTTCTTCATCGCGGAGCAATTTCTCTCTAGCCAAAAGAAAATTTTTCTCGCAGTAGTCCAATCCAGTTTTCAGGGTTGATGCTATAACATTATTATTTTGTACTCGAATTGTTATTGTTATCATTAATTGTTTTTGAATTATTAATTCAAAATTGTTTTAATTACTTTGATAATAATCGATTATGCGTGTATTAAGCTTTTTAAAGCTGAAAATATGTAGTAATATCGGAGTTGCAGAACAATAGATGATGAATTAAACCACAAAATATAATACAGGAATATGACTACTTCTGGTCCGCTACAACAAATTTACGATTGAAATTTTTCGGAAGTATCGGAGTAATTTCTTTCTTCCATTTATTTTTTCGATAAACGTTCGGAAAAGACGTTTGACAACGAAAAGCAGTTGGTATTAGAATGTATTTTTTTAATAGATACTCCGCAATCGTAGTTCCTTAATTTACAATACTCCAAACCCTTAAGCTTTTACGACCTCTTATTTAGGTCTGCAGAGTTTAGTGAGAGATTTGTGAGAGTGGGGGAAATCTTTAGTCGCTTTGCAAGTTCAGTTCTTTCGTGCGCGAGTTTGCGACTGGAATGTTGACGTTGAAGTGTTTGGTATCCTGCGTGTCGAAAAGCTATTAAAAGTATCAGGGGGTTTACGCCAACTCGTGAACAAGGTACGCGTAAAATAAGTCTTTAAAAGGAAATTATGTCGCAATATTTCGGAAAAAATATACAATTTGCGCAAAAAGCTGATTGATATGACATCATAGAAATTACAATTTTGAAAGCGCAATGAAATTTTCATAAGCTATAATGCAAAGATGGCTCAGTAATAGTAATTTTTCGTCCAGTTTTAATTTAAAATCACGTATATAGTGGTTACTGAAGACCACTTTTTAGGGTAACTTTTATCTAGAGTTCATATAAATCATTCGCGCAAAATACTTCGCGAAGTTTTTTCCGCATTGTTTATTTAGAAAAACAGAAATACCTTAAATTAAATTACTCTAGAAAAATAGTTGATTTATGAAATCTATAATTATTTATCTATTTACAACATAAAACTAAATGTATGCATAATTGGATGCTATTAGGAATCGAAATGACAACTCGCGAGAAAATGGTATCCTGGTGACTACCAGACAAAACCTAGAAAATGTGTCCAATGTGCTATACACAGTATTGATAGGCAGATGTTTGAATTATCTCTGATTGGATCTTTCCTTTAAGATAAGAAGTTTTGTGCGCAATTGACAATTATTTCGTCTTGAGGCGAATGAATTGCGAGTTGTACAAGCATATACCCGACTGGAATTGATGGAGGGGGGGGAGGTGGTTAGCTTCTGAATTAGAGACACAATAAGCTCGCCCAGCGCGTAAATTAGCGTCTCTATGTCCTCTTTTTGCTCTGGCTTTACGCGCGAAATGAGTGCCGATTACAGTCTGGGGCCATACTTTCGAAACTCGCTAAGTGAACGTAAGTACTTACGCTCAATTTTCTTGTCTATGATTGGTCGATTTGGCTTGAAAGGCCGTCAATGATTGGCTGATGAACCCACGATCTTTTAACTTTTTTTGAAAGTGTGGGCCCAAGTCTCTTCCCTGGCGACCGTGGGGCGAGTGCGGTATGCGCATACTTGGCAACTAATAGCTTCGAGATGGACACGGCCGCATCTGAAATGTGCGGTAAAAATACCATACTCTGGGTGGAATAGAGGGGCATTTGACTCCCTTTACGCTTTGTATATGCAGTCTAGACGAAAATGGCAAAGAAACAATAACTTGAGCCGAGAATAATATCAGTTAATATAAATATGAACTCAAAGTTCCCACATCACCAGAATCAAACATTCTCCAACATTCACGAGAATTCAACATTCTTTCATATTGTCCAAACAGACATTCGTAAACAATCACCAGCATAAAACATTCTCCCACACACACGCGTACCAAATATTCCATCACATATATATACGAAAGTACTAAGCATTTTCACGCGATGATCAATCCTCAAAGTTCTCTCTCAACATTCCTAGGCAACAGACTAGTGTATCTACAACGCTTTTTATAGTATGGACTTTTAATGCAGAAACCATTTCACACAGCGTGATTTAAATATGGTAGCTAATCCCTTTATTTCCAAGGATGAAATACTAAAAACACGATGAATTAATCGCGGTAATGCAATTCAATGCGAAACCGGCCGGCATTCTTATTTCCTTTTGCATGCACTGCGTAACATCCAGAATAATTTGCTTGCAACTGTCATTTTTGCGATACGTCACCTGAAAAATTCGATCACTTTTTTTACTTGGGTCAATGAAATTCGGTCTACAGCGGTTGTAAAGGTCACTATCGCCGAAATTACATTTTGAATTTGTGACTATTCAAATCACGACCCGGGTCTTCACGGGTCGTGAAGACTAATGCATGCCGATTCAAAACGTAACCACGCAGTAGACTGTAGAGAATTCTACATTTACGCTTCCGCAAATCGATCCAGCTATCACGGTGAATTACAAATAAAAACCAGGAGTATATGAACACGAGTGAGCTGAAATAACACGCTCGTGCCAACATATATGCCACTTTATAAATTTCTATAACAGAGATAACTTTGAAGCTCTACGGTGTGTTCTTGAACGTTGCCATGCCATGTATTCCAACCGTCAAAAAACTTCACGTTAGAAAGTACTGGAAATTAAAAACATAGGAGGTGCTGTTTCTAATAATTCCCAAATTTACATGTTCAGTCTTTAAAACTGAATTATTTTCAATTCATCTACTCCATTATCACACTAAGATTACACGATTGAAATGAAGAACATGGCTCAATCAGCATCGGAACGAAACGAAATGCACCAGACTACTCACGCCGCCACGTCTAGCTCCACTCTCTGACTCTCCGCTGCCTGCATTGCCTCGAACTGGAGGTAGTAGGAAAACCACCTTAGGACGGGGAGTAAAATTATGGGGTTTATTTGAGCACATTGCCTCCGAAGCGTGGATGTTGAAGCCTTTATAATAAAAGTAATTTGTAGGTGTTGATGAAAAAATGCAAACGTGTCGCCAGAACATGACATACACGTGTGGACATCAGTGTTACGCAAGCGTGTTTACAGAAAACAATTTTCGCGTTAAATCGCGCATTGAAGATAATGCAGTTCACGCATGCTCTGCTGAAGCCGCGTGTTGACGGATACTAGTCGCAAGCCTATTGACACAAAAGTAACGCAAGCGTGTTGATGATAACGCAATGCCCGAGTATTTTGCTAAGCACATGCAAAGCTCGCGCTCTGACCGACACTTACAGCTCGCGTGTGGAACCTCACGCTACACTTGCGTGAGCGAAACATATACATTTAATAACCCAACGCAAGCATGTTGACGCAATGCAGAAGTGTTGAAACGTTTGCGTGTTGATAAGTTGGTAGATGCAGAATGCTCATGCAGCGTCAGGGCTAAGGCAGAGGATTGTCACGCTCGCGCTATAGCCATGGCGCAGCGCCATTTTAGGGATAGATGGCCGGTTATAGTTTCACGGCTCCATCCTGCTAAAGCGCGACCAGCCCGGCTAAACCCGGCGCCGGTCTCGGCTCAAAATTTTAACTGGGTAAGAGCCCATGCCAGCTGCTGAGCAGGGTATGCATGGGGCGGACTGATAAGTCGCTGATTTCGTGTGTCATTTGACTCTTACATTTTTCAGCATGGAACCATCCAAGTAGCTCCTATTTAGCGCCTGAATACAAAAGTCAGCCGTTTACCCTATGATTCACCTCTTAGGCGAGAGTAGCGACCGAAAGGTCTCTAAAGAACTTTAAATTATAAGTGGATACACAGAGAACAGTAGAAATTTAACGTAAAACATATTTTTATCAGTTATTGCTTCATGTTTCTCTATAAACTTAGAAACTGCTCATATAACTGCTTTTTAGCCAGAATTTTGAACACTTCAGGAAGGAATCTAAAAAATTTTTCATTCATGATGCATTTTCGACACAATGGCTGACATCGTCACCTCACCGTACAAGAATATCGGTAAAAGAGAAGAAAAATATGTGAATTCTTTGAAACATTCCTGCCAAGACCAATCTAGATTGTATGATCAAATTTTTAGAGAAGAGAAAAGCTTGTTTGAAGCCTTTTAAGCCTTATCTTTTTACAGAAAAAGGTATACACAGAAATAATGTGTTTCGAAGGGTTTTTCTAGATGCGTTGGAGTGCGGCGCTAGGAAGTGGCAAGCAATCAAAGGGTAGCTCAGGAGGCTTCACTTCAGGCCTAATGCTTCTGTAACCGCCTTTTATTTCGTTATAAAGGGAATTTTATTTGCCTCGTTGTTACTATGAAATAGAAGCGAATGAAGATTTTCATTCTGTAGTAGTTGTAACCACAGGCAAAAATTGTTTTTAATTTTTAAATAAATAATTAGTAACGCATTCGAACGATTAAACTGAGGAAATCTGTCTTTAATTTTCAGCACAAGTTATTGTGTCAACATTTTGAGAAGGATGTGAAAAATTTTACCTATTTTACCTAAAAATTTTTACTCTAAGCCAGCGCTTAAAATATTAATATATTATTATACTCTGACAATCTTTCTGTACGAGCGAATTTCCACATACTGATTGAATAGTTTATAACGCTTGTCAAAACAGAACAGAGAGGAAATATTTCAATCTCTGCCTGTAGATCTCATAGGAAGTGCATCCTAAGGCTTGCCTTTTATCATACAGTTATGAAAGCTTTTGTAGTCGTTTTACCGCACTTTTCGCAGCACGAAAAATTTACAAAAAACAGAATGAAAAATTTACGAGTTAGCTTTGTTTTTCGAGATATTTTATTTCTTGTCACAAATTGCGCTACCTATCGAAAGTTAAAAACCTTAAAAGACTAGTTCTTACTTCCTTGCATATCAAAATATACGAGATTTATCAATGTTTGATATAATCTGATTAAACGTTCCGCGCACGAATAATTTTAGATTTAACTCTATAAGTTGTATTTAAAAATGTTTCTTATAGCGGAAGGCACATCATAAAGTACTATTGGACAATGAACTAAGCAAAGTAAATGAACCTTGAACTATTACAAGCATTGTTTGATACAATTTCTGACAGTGATCAAATTCAGTCTTAATTAATCCAGGATTAGGAACACTTTATTTGGTGATAAATTCTGTTAAAAATATTCTGAAAAGAAACAAAGTTCAAGATGCATTTTACGAACTCCTTCAACATTCAATAAGACTTTGCGTTCGGCCTTGTGGATTAAATCAAGTTCAATGTTTCGATGACTGCGTGATAACACTATTCATGCCCATTCTTGAATAATGTCTATTTCTGAGCTCCAGACTTTTCCAGCAATAAAAGTAGCACATGAATCTAAAAATTGGAGCAAATTATCGCGAAGTTTGAAATGTAAATACAAACAACGTCGAGGTTTATTGGTAATAAAACGCAACGAGAGATGGATGCCGACACGCGGCATTAGTGATGAACCTAAGTGCCACAATCAAACTACTGAATGAAAATAATTTCATTCTCTGAAATAATTGCAAAATGTAATTTTCTGCCAGAGTAATCTAATGGCATCATGTCGAATAATTTAATGCCGTTAATGTTCGCAAACAGTTTTTTAGAATGTCGATACCCGTATCATTACACGCAAATACGATTAATGTTAAAGTTAATTGAGATGATTATGAGGGACTTCGTTTACTCCTTCAAGACATTATGGAAATCGCGTATTCTGAAGGAATCTGCATGCATATCCGGCCTATATATGAGACAAATTTTTCGACAGGAATAATTCGTAAAGAACCACCCTGCAGTTTGATTCATATTCAGGTTTTTTTTCTCGATAGTTTTTTGTCCTCACGATGCTTTCGTAACACCTGAGTTTCAAGAGGACGTTAAATGAGTTAGAAGTATTCATGAACATTTGATATGAGGCTACGAAATCGAAGATGTAGGAGCTAATGAATCAAATGGCATTAGAAATATTTGATCTGCAGGTCCCCGAGCACTGAATTTGGAGAATGGGTTGAAAAATTAGTTAAAGCGCGATAGCCAGCAGTTAAGCTGATGAAACACATATTCATTTGTAAGAAGAATTCCGCCAGCGGATAAAAATAAATGCCCTAACATTAGGGCAAGAACCACGTCTATTTTCAGCGTATATTATCATTACGGGCGCGTCTTCTGTACGCTGAAACTTCTTTTTGATTCCACTCACATTCATCTCTCCAGTATTGAATTGTTCGTATGCCTTAAAACATCTCTGAATCAATGGAGGAGGAGGAGGGATTATAAGAAACAATATGTAAATCAGAGACGGATATCTTTATTTTAAAGAGTTAATCCTACGTACGATGTTGTATAAAAACATGATTATCGCCAGGGTTGTTGCACGGGAAATAATTGTTCTGTGGAAAAAAATGTTTAGAGTTGTGCTATAGTAGTCTAAACCCGTCGTTTAAAGAACTACTATAATTACCGGTCGGATAAAAGGCATTATTCAAATAATAAAGAATCTTCCTGTCATGTGATATAAAAGAGTAGTTCTTCCTGATGTCGCTCTGAAGGTTAGTATGATCTAGGCTGATTGACACATAATTTTTTGGTCATCAAATAGTGTAATGTAATTCTAGATGAATAATATATAAATAACTAGTTTTCCCAGCTACATGTCTCGCACCAGACGTTTATACTGGAAATTCAGTGCTTGAATTGTAATCTCACTTTTCTTCATATGTTGTACAGTATGTTGAAATTTTCAAGACTAAATTTGAATTACTGCGGATGAAATTTTGTTCCGGCAAATATAACGTCGCATACATCATCAAACACTAATGTTGAATCGCATACAAGACGTATAATGACAGGGTCCTCTATACTACCCCAAGATTTTTGAGGGTTTAATATCGTCATCATCCGTTATGATCACATTATTTTCACCGTATAAGTCTTATATAAAAAGTCATTTCCCAGGCGGCTTCTTTCAAAGTTTGTTAAGTCTATTCTAGGCTGCAGGCCTCCAGTTAAGAAGCTTGAGGAGAGCCGCGGATTGAGGTTCGAAAAAGCAAGGGAGCTAAAAACTGGCTATCCGGTAGTGGGTTGACTGGTTTGATTTTAATATCTATAACAAATAATTTTTCAGTTGGTGGACCCTTGGCCAAATGTTTTCGAAACCTATCTTTGGGAACCGAGTAGCCGTCGGCTTTTTCATAGCCTTGCGCCAGGAAATCACAAGTTTTTGCAAAATATAAGTATTTATGTCGTGAACAAGCAATTTTTCAAATTTTAAAGAGAGTATCAATGAATTTTCAGCTGTAAAGTGAAAATTATAGTCAGAAATTAAAATAAACACCTTTATCTTCTATAGAGAAATACGAACTATTATTAATTTAAGTCTTGCGAAAAATGGAAATGATTTCAATTGAAATATACGAATGTTAATCTGCTTCGAGCAGCCGCTCCATTTTTGAGTTACTGCTCGAAATTTGGGAAGTTCGGTAAATTTAAAATAACGCAGTGTTAATATAATGAAACTAAACCGACTTCTGAAATATGTGAGCCAAAAAATTCTTTTTGTGCCTCAAGCTCGGCTCTAAATAAATGAGTTAACATGAAAGCTTGCAAGACTTTCAAGCTTCATAAGCCCACTTCTGGAATATTCTTAAGAAGTGCGGAATATTCTGTGATACCGCGCAAATTTTGGACAGTCCCTGCACATCGTAAAAATCGCCCAAATGCCTACGCAAATCTTTTGTCATTTTGGTCATACCATAACAGTCACGCAATATATTTTCGAATATTGTGTAATGCAGGTGACTTTTGATTTGATGCTTAAAATTTTATGCTGCTAAAACTTAAGGTATCAATCATGTTTTTCCCACCGAGAAATATTTATGACAATTTTCAGTTGTAATTTTTGTGAGCGAATTTCAGAAAGAAAATTACACCTGAAAGCAGATCATTGAGTGAAATATTCGCGCTCATATTATTGATTCAAGCGATTTCACTTATGGTAATTAGTTTGATTTGAGCATAATCCACCATTTTTCGCTCGATATATTCTTTTCCGATTCACCGAATTATTTATAATATTATTGTCCTTAGCCAAACTAGATTACTATTCAATGCTGACTTAAAAGGTTTAGTGTTTACACATTCTCTTCTCATTACTTCCTATCGAAAAATGTCCTTCAGACTGCTACTTTAAATTTTCCATGCAGTTTTATTTATGGTGCCGAAACCAGAGTTTAGTTTCAGCGGCCTATGCAGGGATATCCATTATGTGTTCGCTTGATTTTTTCCCAAATTCTTTCTTTCTTGGAGTTTTGGGTGCCGTCAGTTTTCACTTACGAGAGCGAGCCTTTAATCCTTTTGCAATTTTAAATAAATCTTCAGCTCTTCTAACTTTCTCAGACGGGCGTTAAAAATGTCTGTGAGAAATCCATACGCTGGTCTGCATCAGAATTTACGAAGAATCAAAATGTGAGTATACTCAACAGGATTGAAAAATTTGTTCAGAACAAATTTGGCTATTTTCTTGGAATTTTTTCTGCTTAAGCAAAGTGGTATTACGCTATAGAAGAAATTGGTTAAAATATTCATCACTCGATTTATTCAGTTCTTGAGAAAACAAAATGAAAGGTAAACTTACAATTTACTATTTCAGTGTAGAGTAAATTAGGCGACGTGCAACGAGAAATTAATTGTAAGTGTCTGAACCAGTTTGTAATTGATGTTTATATTTGAAACTTTTTAATCTTATAATTAAAACCAGTCAACATGCAGAACGCATGGTAATGCTATTAAGATATATAAATTCCAGTATATTCTAAAATATTTTATTTCAATCAAATTTTGGCGCAAGCATAAATGGAAGCTGAAATTTATAATCCCTAATGCCAACCCCTTCTACTTCGTGTTTTATTCGTTTCCTTCATTAGAATATCTTGCTGAGAAACTAAAATCTGCTGAGCTTTACAGTCAATATTGTGAAAACTCATAGAGTCTGTGAGTAAATCAAATTTGAGACGCAATATCCGCCGACTTTTGGCGACCTTCGCTGGTCTTTGATGTACAAATGATGGGAATTTTTGTTGAAGTTAGAAAAATGTCCTAACTTTAAATCTAATATGGAATTAAGCAGGATAGTTGATGGACCATGTTGTATTTAAAGACACTCAAATGTCTTGGGATGTTGTACAGAGCAAATGGTAGAAATATCCCGGGCTTTGATTCATTATAATGAAATGTATATCGATATGAAAATCATTTCTAAACTACTTGAATTTTGGGACACAATTTGTGTATATGGTTATTTGATAGCAGGGAAAATTTGGATTTGGAACTCAGAAATTAGAACTGCAGTTTTAAGCGAGAAACTTTAAGTAAAATCAATAGCCATTTAGCTTAAAACTGAATTATAAATTTTCCCAGTTCTTCTGTTATCCAACTATAGAAAATCTATATATGATATAGAAAAATTATTCGCTAACCTCAGAACAGCCAGCAACCAGATATGTCCATGCAGGATGATGAAGAGCGCCCAAGAAGCTCCGATTACAGTGATCTATACCTAGATAAAACTTTAAATAATTGGAGCATAAGATAAATAATGACTGAAAATGTTCACATTCGACCACCGTCATGTTTTGTTTGTAATTTACGAAAGAAAACTAAGTTTTGTTGCTGATTCTTGTCTCAATTGTGCATTTGTGCAGCAAATTCGTGCATAATAGTTACCCCCGTCAGTTTCTTAATTTAATTTGACTATTTATTGTGGAGATTAGTGGACGCCATCAGTTACTTGGTACCCGTCAACGTATCAAACATTGAGAACTGTATAAATATTTTTATGATATCGTTAACCACTGATAGAATGTCCAGCTTGGGTCATTAATGTAATGCAGTGGCATGTTATATTGTGGTTCATTTACATGCAGCTAAAGATTGTCACTCAGAATTCGCCTCGTTCGTAATGTTGTCTGATAGTCAATAATAAATTTGAAACTGATGAACGCGGACAAAAAAAGCCATCGTAATTAACATTGATAATTTTCGTTTAAATCACCACGATTTGAAACTGTTAAACGTTCAAAAAATTTATCATAATACATAATTTTCTTCATAAACACCATGCTTTATGCTATTCTGCATTTATTTGTTTGACCGTGCTGCGGTGACAAACTCCAATGACTTTGCACCAGTTCAATGCGACAGAAATTTCGGCTGTCGCGTGTGCAGCTGAAATATTGTGTAGTACCAGAGCTCAAGCGCTGGTAATAAATCCTAAGCACGGCATCCATACAGCTGCTGAATGCAGATGCTTGTCGCGAGATGGCCAACACTTGAGAGAGAGCACCGAATTGGGTGACGAGAGCTTGGGTTACGAGAGAGAGCACCGAATTACTGTATTTATGTTGAATATTTCAACGGTCAATGTTTTCATAAATTCAAACTTGAGGCAAATTTACCATATAATTTAGAATTAAAATATATATTTTCCATTTCGGGCTGTTCATACTATAAAGATGTTCTTGCCTTAGTCGAAAAATTTATGATATTACTATTCTCGATGAGAAGCAACACTTTCACGGGATAAAGCATTTTTTACACATAAAGATTACAATGAAATTCAAGAAGAAGGTACAATAAAATATCAGTTCGTCTTCATTCGAGAGAGTTTTAATGCGAAGAGCAAATTTTCGGAAAAACGATTTGCCAAAAAGTTTAAATTGCATCGTTTTCAAATCAGTCGTTTGATTATTTTACCCTCCAGGTAAATAACGTTGAAATAATATTTAATCGACGTAAATTCACCTATGAACGTTGATCAATGTTGATTTAATTTCAGATTCTTGGTGGGTATCTGCACCTCGATTTCATCACAAAATATAACAGGTCGATTTCTTATTAGGAAATTCTTAAGTTTCATTTGAAACGATCCTTCCTCCTAACTTATCAAAGCTTCATAAGCGTCCAAATTTGAATCTTTTTGATAGCTGTTTTTAGGTATAAAAAGCAATCTATGGATGAAATTCTTCGGCTGGCCCAGCTTCACTTTTTGCACGAGCGATTACGGTCACCCACTTGTCATTTTACGTTCCTATGAAAGTGAGTATCAAATTTTATGGACCACCCAGTGATAAGATATCGCTTCAAGCAAGGGAAAATATTATTGAACGCGGACTTTGTGACGCATGCTTTTAGTGCCGGCGCTCAACAGCGACGTTCTTTCAATGAACGTTGCATTATCAGACTTTCAGTGCTGGCTTTCAGTCATTGGACATCGCACGACACACTGACATATCGCCAGAGCTTATGGGCCAGCACGGGTTCATTGCGTTCATTGGCATGAAATACGATCTGCATACCGGATGTCGAGATTTGTAGATGTGGGTCACGAACTATTTGCATGGGTCACGAAATTTTTGTATGTTTCACGAACATTTTTGTATAGGTCATGAACAACACAATACTTAAAGAAGGACGTGAGTGAAATTAAAAATTTGTATGATAACTTTTCAGCTTGAGAGTAAATTATTTTCGTTGCTTCCATGAAAGACGCATAACCAATATCTTTCTGTGATATGTTTTTATTGAACTTTGGGAGAGAATGTCGACCAATTAGCAGAGGTAAGTGAGTGAAATGGAAAATGAAGTTGATGAGCCTTCACCATTTTAAAGAACTTCTAAACGGTAACGTTGTAATTTCAATAAACTTCGTTATTTGACAACAATAGCTGTATTTGTTGTACAGGTTCTTTAGATGATAACAGTGCGTAACTCAAAATTCTTGAATAAAAATATCCAAATTGAAATTATTGCAGCCAAAAATTTTGAAAATTAGAATAAATTCATGCATGCTATTTAATTTTTTCAGAATCCGATATGGACTATTTGCTATAAGCGCCATTCGAATCTTATAATATTGAATGCTTAAACCGGTCACTTGGATACCTACAGTTAAAATTTTACGTAGATTTAAAAAAACAGGAAAATTTGTTCCTTCATATGTTCCTTTGTCACTCCTTGTATACTTTGAAGATCATCAGTCAAATGATTTTTATTTCATATATGATCCACATGGAATATATATATATGATGTTTTCTCGTTTTTCTTGAGCCAGAGCGCCTTGAGGCTTCAAATCAGAGTGCCTTCAGTGCGCCAGAGCGGCTCTCAGACTCGCCTGCAGGGCGGCTGCCTATTTGCATGAATTTCGAACGCACATGAGCGGTGGACTCAGAACCTGCGGGACGACGAACGAGGAGTGAAAAACATGGTTTACGTGAGTCTATAAAATAGTTAATTTATTTAAAGGTATTTAATGAATTAAAAAAATAACAACGGGGGTTTAAGACCTAGCGGAAACTTGACCAGTTTCCTCTAAAATGTGAACGTTGAAATTTATTTTGATAATCGTAGTAGATTATTACTGATATCAAAAGTTCATTCTCAGAAAACTGGATCCTGTATTGAATGGTTGATCAGTACGGAATTTGTCGTCGTTGAAAAAATGACATAAATATTTTAATTTTGGCGGATTCCCTTTACGAACTTTGCAATTCGTAAAGAAGTCCACATCCATTATATATGTAAATTTTCAACAAATTTTGCAAAAATGGTGCAGCCTGGAATGTAGCAGGCAATACAAGTAGCGTTCAGGGCACACTCCCATCGCATGCATGCAAAAATTCGAATAATTTTGCATGATAAAATTCCGAGCTCTAGCTCCAAGAATTTTCTGATAGGATAACACTTCATTCCAACTATTAGCGTAAATGTTCTCAATTGTTGTAGTTTACATTGCACATGCAGTAAGAAATTCGCAAGAAGCATTTAGTATGTATATGTATAACATATAACATACATAAGTATTAGCTTTAGGAAATGCATTGAACAGTTATAAATTAATCAATTCAATCCAATATTTTCGTGTTTTTTTTTCATACAAATTCGTAGAGCATAGAGAGATTTTTTTTGGGGGAAATTTGAACATTAATTAATAACTTAATGTTTCAGCATTACCAGCGCAAACTTTCCCGATTATATCGCATTAGGATTAAAAAATTTTCACCACGCCGTTTGGATCATACGTAGTCATCCCATATGACAGCGTTGATTTCGTGTAAATAAGTTGATTAGTGCTGAGTTTTTTTTTTACCATAGAACGAAATTGGTTTGCGTGATGCTTCACTTACTTAATTATCAAAATGGTTTGCGCGTGGAGCCTGATATTCCGACAAATTACGTTTTTTTGCATGGTACGTGCTCATTACATTGGTACTGTTTGTTGCCGTCATACATCATCATCACACTTAGCACTGTGTGTTCACCACCGGCCGGAATTCGTCATTTCAATTAACACTTTTTTTTGCGTCAGACAACTTTATTTCGTATAACATTTTCACTAAGTCATCCGTCATCATTCCCTTTAACAGTTTGTTTAAGACGTTCCTAGTCACAGTTTCATTAAATCTTGCATCGTCATTATATTGAACAGAGAAAATAAACACACCTTTTTTGCTTCTTGTATCGTTATTCCATATAACATTTTTCATAATTCATGTGTCGATATAACATTTTACAGTTTCTTTACGTCGTGCATCGTCACCCAAACTGCAATGTTTGTTCCACTTCGAATGTCAACATTACATGGAGCTTTCTTTTTCTGTCGCGCACCATCGGACCTCACGGGGCGCTACCGGCTTTTGATCGCCAGGACGTCGCACGAGCGACGCGCCGACGCCGACATTTGAATGATAAAATCGCATTTTTGTCGCCAAATGACGGTGTCATGGCCAGGAGTTCATACACATTCCATTGTGTTCAGCTCGTTGAGTTTTTGACTCAAAAACGTGCAGAGTTTTCCTTCTGAAAGAAGAGCTCTATGAGAATTAGGAGCCCTATTGTTGCTTGACAAAGATGGCCGACTCCTTCCAAGAGTGCTTTTGTTCTGCTCTGTAGGCCATGAGTCCTCTGGTGGAGGCGCCAGCGCGATGCACATCCCGATAATTCTGCTAGTGGAATTAGAAAAGGTGAGCGCAAAGTACACACAAAGTACAATCAAATGGGCTCCTTGGGCAGCTTTGAACAAAAGACAATGAACTGTCTAGTCTACTGCGAGATGCTATTTCTGAACTGAATTACTGCGAGATGCTATTTCTTAATTTTCTTCCCGACGGAGGTGTCTAAAGTAATGAACAGGATCTCAGTCTCGCTATCTTACTGCAGGAGAACGAATGTATACAGTATATAATGTTGATTGAATTATTTCTTAACAAGCTGTGCAAAAATCATCAAGAAAATAACACAATGATTATAATTATGGACAAATTAGTTTCTACAACTCATTAACTAAAATTACATTATCATTATCATATAATACTCATGCCTGAAAAATAACAAAATACGACAAAAACATTTTAAACAAATTCCTTTTTCTAATATTACGTTATAACTGAACGTCATGAAGTCTTTAATACGGACTTGGCAGTCCGCAAAGCCTGCCATTCTACCCAGCATCTTGAGAAGGATCAATAAGGAATGACAGGTGCTCGAGTCCATCGATCATCCGAAGCTTTCGATGGCAACGCAAAAGACTGATCGCTGAAAGACTGCATTTAAGATCATATACTTCATTTCTTTCCATTAGTCTTGCCTCATTGAAAAAATCTTCACCATGGTTTATGGAAAAGCAAACGGTTCTCCTACGTGAAGAGAAACGGTGTTAATAGGAAATTTATCATTGAAAATTTGTATATATTAGAATTGCAAAGCTATAATATATTGATTCAATATTCATTTAGAATTAAAGTTTTTACTCAGAATTACAAACATATGACAGGTATAATTTTTGTACATTTGAGTCTCCATCCAAGCCATTGATAATTCGCCTTTTTGCCCAAATTATTGTTTCTTTAATGTCTGTATTTATTGTAATTTACATCAAAATTTAGAAGACGTAAGCCAATTTCTACCATATAAGTGGTGCGCTTCTTCTCGCTTGAGAATTAGAGACCTGTCACTCTACCGCCATGTGTCTGGCTTTGATCATGTCTACTGGAAGATAAATCCGACGGCTGCTGCAGATCTCAGATGAGCAACTTTTGGATAGATGGAAAACCATTTGGCGAGGGTCAAATCCTTTCCATTGAAGGCTGCGATCACATACGTTCGGAGAAGATTACATGATAATCAAGATCGCCCTTCATATTTTAGAAGCTCTAGCCTTATCATAGAAATGATTTTATATGATCTAACAGTGCGTAAAATGACCCATAAAATATATGTAAGTTAGTTTGATGTTGTTAGGTTATTTTCTGCTACTGAATATAATATAA
>NW_025935049.1:0-5756 GCF_000764305.2 Hyalella azteca | reverse complement strand
AATTGACTTCCTCTGTAAACATGAAGGCTTTCAATCTAAATTTGCATGGCATCTGAAGTCTCAACGTCAGGTTCGGTTTGAAATTCAGTAGTCCGATCGTTACCTACCAGAGTGTAGGTTGAGTGCTGATCGTTCGTTGTTGTTTATATTGAACGGAAACAAACGATAAATTTTTTATGTATTTCACTTGTGTTTTGATTGATCAAATATTAATATTATATATGAGCAAAATAAATTATTCCCAATATGACGAGTTATATCTTACGAACGGATATTCCCATGTTCTATGTATATTTCTGAATCGGATATGTGGAAGTCATTTTCAAGATCAGTCACATTTGATGCAGTCGAATATCAGGATTTATCGATACAAATAGAGGATTTATACAAAATGCCGAATAAGTATTTTTTGGCGGCCAACTGGGCATAAACAACGAGGAACATTAATGGGTCGGATAGTGAGAGGTGTGATAATCGTTTGAAGATAATTAAGTGACAGCAGGATATTCCATCGAAGAAAGTTCGATGAAATAGTGCAATCATATTTTTAAATCTCTTTTAAATGAAAGCTGCTGATTTGTTATTGCGTTAAAAGCAATGTGAAAAATTCAATATATAATATATTGCAGTCGAATATCAGGATTTGACGATACACATAGATGATTTATACAAAATGCTGAATAAGTGTTTTTGGCGGCCAACTGGGCATTAACAACGACGAACATTAATTGGTCGAATAGTGAGAGGTGTGATAATCATTTGGAGATAATTAAGTGACAGCAGGTTATTCCCTCGAAAGAAGTTTGATGAAATAGTGATGATATTCAGTGAAGAAATGTTGCAATCATATTTTAAAATCTCTTTTCCTTGAGAGCTGTTGAGAGCAAGATGAAGTTTTCAATACATGAAAATTATTTTAAAATTTCAAACAACTTCACAGTCAATTATATAATGAAGTTAAATAGAGAAGATTAGAGAACAATTAAAGTTAAACTGCTAATAGCGAGCGTTTATTCCGCATATTTGACAAGCTTCAAGTATTTTGTTATGAATTACATTTTAAAGGTTAAGCAAACTGCCTATTTACTCCGCAATTATCCCTCATGTACAAAAAAATATGATGAGCTTCTCCATACCAAATGAAAAATGAGTTGCAATGACACATCTGCCTTCAGGTGAGAGACTAACGTATGTATGGCTCAGCTTCAGCTCAAGTACTGACCACTTCTCTACGAACTGTAAGCCTTGCGCCTTCCAAACGAGGTCTGATGGAACTTCGGAACTGAGCCCAACCTTTTTTTGCATATATTATTGGCTTATATTGTAACGTTTGACTGGTTTTCTAAGCCAGAATCAAGTTTCACGATTTATGCAAATTGTGCGGGGCATGACCAGTTTGATTTAAGCAGTTCCGCTATCCGCAAATTTGACCACAACCGCTTGTTCGTTCTTAACGATGAACGGGTTTGGAATACCTGCGGCTACAACTCCGTTATGCCACGGAAATTTATGACATTTGTGCATAACATTGAACAGATTTACTGCGTAGATAATTAATGTATTCTGAAATTAGATTTATAACAAGATGAATCAATCAACCTATCATTTAGGAAATAAATAGATTTCCCATTCAAATGTTTGCAATTGAAGGTAGACTAAATGCCGACAAATAAAACAATTCGTCAATTTTATATTATACAATTGGAAGGCATATGCAAATTGAAGTGGAAAACTTATAACTAGCGAATCAGAGACGAATGAATTATTCACAATCAATTATGAATCATATCTGAAATTGCATCATGTAATTATCTGGAATAAAAACGACTTTTCCAATCATTCGAAATGAAATATTTTGTTTGAACTGAACCAATGTCCTTTCGGATAATTTTTTAATCAACTTGCTTGGGTGGAAAACCATTTATTAAATCGAATAAGTTTGCTCTGCAGCAATCAAGCTGAGATGCAGAACCAGAAAGCTCCAATTCATATTTGGAAGTTATTCGCCATGAGTTGGCAGAAAGGAGAGCCAGCAAGTTTTACTGACGCGGCTGTTTCAAGCGAGTCTGTCCGAGAGATGGCAGCTATTCGGCGCAACGAATTGCCTGCTTTTCATAGTGCTGGGAATTTTCTTGGGCCTGCAATTTCTCGTGGATATTGTCCGATTCGAAAGATGCGAGGAAAAAATGTCTGCCTTGCATGCGAGAGAAGAAAATTTGCCCCTTGTGTGTGGCCACATCATCTTTTGACGACTTTTTTACCCAAGATCTTATCCATGCACAAGACGTGTTTTTTTCATGTCCTTTTAAAAGTCGCACGGATTTGTTGCATGGAAATTCTTTGCTGTTTTTCTGGATATGCGTTGCAGTTTGGGACTTCATACAAATTGCAGTAATGTAGGGTACATAAAAATATTGCATGAGTATGGCAAGCAGAGGCGAAAAGTATAGCAAGAAATAAAATGAGGGATATGGCATGTAGTGACGTAGCAAACCTTATTAAGAAAGAAGATATAATGGGAGATGTGGCGTATAATGACGAAGTACATACCTAATTAAAAATGGTGATATTTATAGAGAGATGTGGCATGATAGTGGCGCAGTTAACTAAATTAAATAAGATGGCATGATGAGAGATGCGGCTTGTAGCGAACTCAGCCTACCAAAAACAGTGTGATGGCATACTAAGAATTGTGACATGAAAATTATGCAAAATGGTTCATCAGATGTGATTTGAGATGATGCTATTCGCAGTAGGACGTTTGTTGCAAAAAAATGTGAGATTCTGCACGTACGAACGCCATGGCATGCACAATGCCACAATAATAGTTTCATATAACTTTTAGATTTGCATCAGAGCAGTATACTTTCTCATATTTTATTCAAATTTAGGTTTTCATTCTTAGCGCAAAAGTTGTCGAAAAGATTGAAAGAAAAGTCGCATTTCATTATTAACGCAAACTTCAAAATTGTGGAGATCACTTGCCACAAATTCAATACGGCCGAAATTTGTTTGAGTCTACAGATGTAGACTATTCCTTCTTGTAATAATAAGAAAAATATCTAATCGCTTGTTCAATTTATGGTTAATAATAAAGGTCTGTAATCAATGCAGATTCGAAGTTTATTACTCAGTTAGAAATCAGTTTCAAGGGAAGTTTTATAAGATTGGAAAATCTTGGCGTCCTCAATAAGCTCTTTGAACCACATTTTTAATTTGTCTTCGTCAGTATTCAATCACCGGAAAAAGTCTTTTACAAGACATTTTAGAACGCGCTACAAAACAAATGATATTATTATGCAGGCATAAATGCCACTCCAAAAAGCCACGATTGATGTTCAGCGGTGAAAATAACTGTTTCTGTCATTGTTTTGAATAATAAAATAGACAGATGGTATATTGTTGACTTTTCACCACAAAATATTTTCCGTTCTGAGGAGCTGCCAAAACCTGGTAGTGCCGTTTCGTGTTTAAATCATTTTCGATACCGGGCCTTAATTGATTATTATCATTAAAATATTCCGGATTCTAAATACCGTCGAAGGCTTCTGCCGTTCTTGAGAAGCTCCTGCATGAAGTTTTTTTTATCACGATGTGTGGATAATGTAAAGTGTTTTTATTTTCTAAATTCGCTAGTATATTCATACGGCTATTATTGAAAAGTATTGATAATTTATTTGTCACGAATCAAAAGGGTGATTTGTGATTTTAAAGTCATAGAATATTATTGAATTAATTACGTTAGGTTGGTTGTGATATCATAGTTAACTTAGTTTAATGTTGAGGAAACGAGGTGCGATTACAAGTTGTGTTTTTTTCGGCTTTTCAAGTCATCTCCATCATTTGGTTGACATATCATTATAGGTACTTTGGTATATTGATTAAGGAACGCGGTGAAATTACAAGTTGTGTTTTTTTGGCTTTTTAAGTCATCTCTAACATGACTTCGTAGAGAAATTCTTTGCTCTTATTGATCTGTTGCGTTGTGATCCAACACAAATTTATGTGTTACTTTCTTAGGATTGAGTCTACTTAGTTTGTGATAATGCTCTGTGTCAATTCAATGGTTGTTTTAAAAGGTGTTAAAGATTATTTTTATCACTAAATTATTATTTTGGTTCATTATTTATTTGTCATGCCTTGCGCCATATCTTGCTTTGTTAGTGCTAGATCAACACGATTTTGTAATGTGTTTATTCCTGCATTTTTTTTTCAAAAGGGCACTGAAGTTTTAATCTGCTACACGGTTCAGTGAATACACGGTGTATGTATATATATATATATATATTATATATTATATATTCTATATTATATATTATATATTATATATTATATATTATATATTATATATTATATATTATATATTATATATTATACATTATATATATGAGCACGGTACGGTATATTCAAAGTTTTTTCATGAGTATCGTTTGACTTCTCACTTTTATTCCTTCTTTTCTCGAAATTAGTCAATTATTGGCTTTACGATCATTGGTCAAATGTATGGGTCACTTTAAGATNATTTACAGTCTAAATCATTAAATAATTATAAAATATCTGTATTTAGCATTATAATTTTGATGAAATCTCATCCCAAATTACTTTAAAAATGTATTCCGACCATTTAACTAACCGGATATTATTAGCATTATAATATTTCCCGTTCGTACGAGATTTATTAATTATTTGGCTTATTATAGGTGCTCAGTCTTCGGATCTCATGCATGTTTTTAGGCCAGTTATATGATTATTTAAAGTGATAATGCTCGCAATTCAATAACAGCTCATGATCTTAGTAAAAATTAAATCCAATCACTATATTATTATATTATTCTTATTAATTTATCGTAATTTTCCTCTGTCCGAAATTTTGCTTTATCATTCCTTTGTTAAAACAATAAAAATATTTATTGGAAAGCTGATCTACTCATCTGGATGGGTAAGGATTAATTTGTGCATATATTTGGCCCTAACTCCTTTTTTTGCTTATTGTTTTTAATTTGATCAGTAAAATACAAAAAATGCGCAAGGTCCCTCTTTTAGTCTATTAATTATATTATTTGGATGTAAAAAAATTTGCAGGTTAATAATAAATCCACCAATCAATTAAAAATGCAATCAAGCGAAATTGTTAGAAATAAAAAAATATAACTCAGTACTCACTGCAGTGAGTGACAGAGAGCGCATTTTCTCGTCGGCGAAAACTTGAGGTCACGGACAAACGGACGGACAGACAGACGGACGGACATGGCGAGCACAATAGTGCATTTTTTCCATAAATGAGAAAATGCGCTAAAAATCCGATTTTAATCCTTGTTTCTATATTATTAATTAAAGATCTGGTAAAAATTTACTAAAATATTTTAGTGGTTCACGCTGCAATAGTTTTAAATGGAATATCCATTTTTAGCGCATTTTCTCATTTATGGAAAAAATGCACTATTGTGCTCGCCATGTTCGTCCGTCCGTCTGTCTGTCCGTCTGTCTGTCCGTCTGTCCATGACCTCAAGTTTTCGTCGACGAGAAAATGCGCTCTCTACCACTCACTGCAGTGAGCACGGAGTTATATTTTTTCTATTTGTAGGATTTTTCCATTTTTAACATGGGAACCTTTTTATTCCCATGCTTTGAACACACTACTTCATTTGATTCTAATATAATAACTAATTACACTATAGTATGAGCGATTGAGTCTATTCATTTGAAAATTGTATGTAATAATTTATCTTCCGTGGTTTAGTTGCAATTGCGACAGT
>NW_025935048.1:0-587 GCF_000764305.2 Hyalella azteca | reverse complement strand
AATGAACCCCCCACTCACCCCCCTAACCCCCGCCATTGTCAGGTGGGGTAATTATGAACAATTAATCCCGACGCTACCCTTTATTAATCACCCCTCCTAACCCCCCCAACCCCCCGCCGGGGGGGTTAGGGGGAGGGGGTGACCACCAGCCCATCCCCCCAAAATGTCACCCCCATTTCCTGCCCCCCACATTCACCCCCACATTGATAACGACAATGAATACAATAAAACATATGTTATCTATTGTTCAATAAAACATGTTATTCATGAATAAACATATTAATAATGAATGAATATGAATAACATATTAATGAATAAAACATATTATTAATTCATATTAATTTGTTATTCAACTCGGAAATGGCATATATAAATTATTTATTATTATTAAGTATTATAACTATATTTAAAAATTATATATAATAATTAAATATGATTACATTAAGTCTATTATTCTAACGCTCTATTTCAGAATTTAAGGATAACAGTGAAAAGGATAACAGTGAAAAGGATAACAGGATAAGGATATTTAAGGATAACAGTGAAAAGGATAACAGGATAAGGATATTTAAGGATAACAGTGAAAA
>NW_025935047.1:0-1010 GCF_000764305.2 Hyalella azteca | reverse complement strand
GCTGGGTGCGAGAGACAGAGCCTCTCAACAATTGACTAGATTGTATTGCTAGTTGGGGACTAGGGAGCTAAATTATGCAAAATGAACAAATTTGCATGTTGAAAGCCTAGTGTGCTAAAAATAAAATCAATTGTAAAAAATTCGATCTCATTATATCTTTCAAATAATAGATGGCTACAGGGCTTGATTCTTTTTCATTAATTAAAATTTTTTGGTTATTTTGTTATAATTTGAGGAGCCAAAATATCAACTGGTCACACGACATAACAAAAAATATAACTCAGTACTCACTGCAGTGAGTGACAGAGAGCACATTTTCTCGTTGACGAAAACTTGAGGTCACGGACGGACGGACGGAGAGACAGACAGACAGACAGACGGACATGGCGAGCACAATAGTGCATTTTTTCATAAATGAGAAAATGCGCTAAAAGTCTATCGACTTTGTGCCCCTTATGCCATAATTCGACTGTAGGCTTTCCGGAATAACTTAATTTTTTTAGGAATGACTTAAGTTTTTTAGACTTTTTTAGTTCATTAACACAAAAAAAAATAATGCCAAGCATCACTTATAATCACAAATAGCATAGTTTATGTTGAAAAAATTATTATTATTGTTAAAAAATTTTTTCTATAGGACAAGTGTATGTTTTTTCCTATTCCATATTGTGAAGTAAAGTATGTAAATTAAAGTAACACCAAAGTTCAAATTTATATTAAACCTAAAGTTTAAATAAGGCTAACGATAAATTCTTGAAAAAAAATCTGTGAAGTTTATTTTTCTAAAAATAAATTGAAAATTTGCTAAATAAGCGGACAATAATCTAGACAAAATTGAAAAAAATCACAAAATTGGCCTTGATATAAAGGAAATATCTGGTGGTCTCATTTTTGATTTTATGTGATTGACTACAGCAAATTAGGGACCAAGTAATAATTCTGAAACTTAGGGCTCTTATTTTGTAGGACCCTAATCAATAGCTTTTTTAGAGACTTGCACTATACATGTA
>NW_025935046.1:2106-13749 GCF_000764305.2 Hyalella azteca | reverse complement strand
ATAGTTTAAACCTTAGAATGAAAGTAATATTTAATTCATGTGAACTGGGCAGACTCCCCCCACCTGAGTGAGGTGAACACGGCGCTGCTGCAGCTGCAGGAGAGCGGCGCCCTAGGCCGCATCAAAAATAAATGGCTTAGGCCTATGGCGGCGTCTTGTCCTGTCAGTAATCATTATTGATAATGTATTTAAAAATTATTTATACAGTTTGAAAGTTTATTTTAATTGTATAAATAATGTTTCATTAGTCACAAAACTTTTAAAAAGTTAAGTTATTATTTTTTATGAATTTGTTGTAATATAATTAGAATAGTTTAATTTCTTAGCTTTACAGTAAATAATTATTGATTTAATAAATATGCGACGTCTGGAAAATCGAATATGGAATTATGAATTTCCCATCGCCTCAAATCCTCCAGTCAAGAGAGCAAAAATAGCAAAAAATATCAGATTTTTCATAATAATTTATGAAAAAAAAATTATTTGTGATATTAGTTCAAACAAAAGCTTTTGCTCGGAAAACTAATAAAAATTATAGCAACTATAATTGCTCGAAAGAATAATAAAAAATGCTCGACTGAAAAAAGTGCTCAAAAAATAATACAAATTATAGCAATTATAGTAGCTTGAAAAAATAATAAAAATTAAAGCAATTACAATTTAGCATCATGACATAAAATTTTGTGCTCTGATGCCTAAAATCTTATAGCAAATTTGTTAAGGGGACCTACCTCCCTCCGTAAAAACTTCTACAGTTATTATCCGATCATCGTGAAACTTCACATACAGACGTAAAATGTAAAAAAATATCATTTTGCTCCTATAAATTCTCCGAAAAATTGATAGAAAACGTGATATTCATAGAAAACGGCCAAAAACGGGTACTATAGAAAATCTATCTCCTCCTACAAATATCGTCCTACAACATCAAGACACGTATCATTCGATTCGCAACGACCATACCTATCGACTCTAGAAGCCTTTTTTTCATTTTCCCCATAGTTTTTTTATGCGCGTTTATCCCATTTTCCCACTTTTTCCCTGCCCTCCCCCACTTCTCCCCCATATATAAGACGAACCATGCACAAATTAAAAATAAAAGGCTCCTAGAGTCGATAGGTATTGTTTTTACGAATCGAATGATATGACTCTCATTGCTGTAGCTTGAAAACTGTAGGAGGAGAAAAAGACAAAAAACGAAAATTTAAATTGTTCAGGGTAGCCAAATAAAGCAAAATTCATTGAAAACAGAAGAATATGCCCAAAAAAGTCCTGATATTGTAGCCCAAGCTTTCCCATTGCCAATTATTTGCATTCAGGGTACCAGCACGCGTCTTTAGACCTATTTATGTCAAATTTAACGTGAATAATAAGCTATAAATTGGACTTTTTATATATAAATATATATATGATAAGTTCATTTTACATAACGTTACAACTGCATTAAGCAAAAACTATTGCACGTACATCAATGGTAGTAGCTTTGTTGAACGCGTCTTGTTTGTAGCTTTCAAACGAGTGCAAACACTTTGCAATTAACCTAAATAATGACATATAAATACCATTTATTAGTAAATNGGACATTCCCTGAACCTGGAATCCTCTTCTATTGGGGCTCCATTCCCCGTAAATCAAGGGACTATCCAGCTCTGTTCTTTGGAGAGAAAGAAGAGTTCAGGGGAAAGTTTACAAGTTGGGGGCAGTGGGGCTATGTTCCCCCAGCCTACGTCTGGCTACAGAGTTCCCTACTCTCAACCTGAGAGGAATTTTTATTCCCCAGAGAGGGAATTGCTGGAGTTTGACCTCCCATTCCTGCTGGGGATGCGTCGCCCCCTAACCTCTGAAAGATAGTGAGCTACTGAATAAATTTTCGTTATTCCTTTCATTGCAAATTTCCTGCCTCCATTTTGAAGTCATTTCTCATCCACAATTCCTCGGAGTGTGTTTTCGTAGAATTAAATAATTACTATATACTTAAAAAAACTGCAATTTATTCCGAAAGGACTTCTTTAAAAGTAGTTTTTTTAATATAAAATAAAAGATGTATAACTTATATTTTTTTGAGGAATGAAATAACTTTTCTTCAACTACTGTCACCCGTCCGTTTCTGAATTATTATTACATAGAAATTACCTTATTATCTCACTAAAATGGGTTAATACAGCTACATACTTCTCTTCTGTTTTAAAATGATTTTTTTGATAAAATTTTGATTGAAAAAAAAAATTATATGAAATTGTAGACAATTATCTAAAAAAATGGTTGCGAAATCTATTCTCCCTCCACCGCAGCCAACAATTATAACATTTTAATGAATGAATGGAATACATGCTTAATGCCATCTATTGAATATAATTCATCATCGACTCGAGTATATGTGAGATTTTTCACAATATCTATGGACAGAAAATCCTCATTTATTAGGCAGCGCATTTCGGAACAGATTGAAAATATTTCGATTCATTGTTAGCTCATGAATGTATTTGCTGTAAATAATGCGATGATTTCGTACGATAATTTCCGTTTCGATGATAGCAATTGTTTTAAATGCAGTTGTGTCGACGTTATCGCAACGTGGTGATTCTTGTGTTAATTGAATTTTGAAATTATATAGGTGGGGAATCTGTTGTTCGTACGAAAGCTATTGATGTTTTAATAATGTCAATATTTATTGCGATGTTAGTGGGAGTGTGATGTTTGTTAAATATATGTTGATGTATTACATGACTTGTTTAGATAACCTCTACTCGTTCCAGGAAAATCTTCATTTTATTTCATCATAAATAGTGATAAAAAATTAAATTTTACTGCCGCAATAACTTTTTTAATTTTCACTCCGATAGCAATTTGACAATTTATACAGTATACAAGTAGACAATTTATACAGTATACAAGTAGACAATCTATTCAAGGGCCATGACATTTGCAAGCCGGATATTAATGTCTTCTGCTTTTCCTCTTATCATAAATTCTGTTCAGAATTTGATTTTTTTTTCATTCACAATCGCTAGCTTCAGCAGGCAGGTTCTGCTTTCCTTTATCAGTGAAGCACAATGTCTCATTATTTCTGCCCTCACATTTCCTGAGTGTCGGCACTGCTACGCATCGTTAGGCTCTAGCCCAACACGTGCACTCAATGCAGAGCACATGCAGAATTTGTCATGCGGTATGCCTGTGCCTTAAGACTAAACTTTTTACGCCTACCGAGAACACGAGATTGTTCAGAGAACACAAATGATACAGAGAACACAGAGATCACAGAGAACACAGGAAATGCAGGAAACACAAGACACAGAGAAAACGAAGAAAGTGGGGATCACTAAGAATCCAGATAGCACAGTGAACACATAAAACAGAGAAATCACAATATCGAGAACACAGGACACAACAAAACAACAAAGAACACAGAAACAAAGAGAACAAAATGTGTTCTGTGTTGCAATTGATCCTCACTCTGTATCACGGCCGTCAATTAACCCAGTGCAATGCCTTCAATTCTTTTCCTTTCGAGTGACGCGATGGAACGGAAATCATGATGAACTTCGCTGCGCATTTTTCCAATCACTGGGAATTTTTCAAGACTTTCACAAAAGAATTGCAGAGGAGGGCGCGGCGAGAGAGCGATTGCGTTTATCATTGTCGATGAGAAATAATCTGAAACTACTCGGTAAATACTGGGACTAGATAAATTATATTATTTGTTAAAAAAACACTTTCACACTTAAAAGATTTTCACATGAGTTGATTTTCCGAAGCAAAACGCATGACAATTTTTCATCGGTGAAAGCCTCAAAAACGAAGCTGATTTGAAAATCCTATTACTGCTTTTTTTAGAACATTCAAATTAAATCCGAAAACTTTACTGGGAAAATCCGTTATCTATTCGCACAAGATATTTTATCAGCAAAGACTTGCTGCTACGGAGTCATTTCCTTGCCTTCATACAGTAGCAATAATTGTAAATGATAGATAAATTCTTTGTGAATAACGAATTCTCTACAAAGAAAATTTCTAATAAAGCACTTATTCTATTTAAACAATAAATTCTTCATAATTAATTTCTTCCTGAAGAACAAATTATTCATAATGAACAAATTCGTTACAAATAACGAATTCATCCTTAAGAATAAAGACTTCACAAAGAACAAATTATTTGTTAAGAGCAGCCTTTCCATAGAGAACCAATTTCTTGAAAGTATTTCATTATATAGCATTTTGTTTTAAGCGGGTCCGAATAATTGATGGTAATTTAGCAACATAATTTATAACATGTATACAAATGACAAATGTTCTCCTTTGCTATACGCTCTTGAACGTTGAAGATCTGAGTGAAAAAAACGTTTTCTTAAAATTTCCGTTAACAATCAATAATTTTTTCCAAGGCTACGTGGTTTTGGTTCTAAGAGAGACGTACGTTATTTTTAAAGAGATCGGATTAAAATTGGGTTCTCATAATAGAAAACGGATAAAATAAATTTTCATAAAATAGAACGGGTAAAAATTGGGTTATCTCAGAAGAGAATATTTAAAAATAGGGTTATCTAAAAAAAGGCTACAATAGTGTTATCTTACATTAGAACGGATAAAAAGGGTTATCTTAGAAGAGAATGGATAAAAATAGGGCTGTCTTATAAGATAACGGATAAAAAATGAGTTTTCTTAAAAGCGAACGGATGAAAAAAAGGTTATCTATAAAAAGAAGGTATAAAAATAGGGATATCTTAAAAGAAAACGGATTAATATTGGGTTATCTCAAAAGAGAGAGGATAAATAAGTTTACCTTGAATGAGAACAAATAACATAAGGTTATCTAAAAAGAGTGGTACGCGGGAAGATTACTCATTATATTCAAAGAAGCAAAATTTACGATTATAAATTATTATAATTTTTCAGTGTCGGCGGCTTGAATGCAATGCACGTGCAACAGCAATCGATATTGAAGTGAAAATCTTTTCGCAATACAGTGTAAATAAAAATTATGCATGAATTAATTAAGAGTGGAGTTCTATTTTGCAGTGCTAACTAAATTAATTTCAAGGCAGTGTGAAAAAATACAGCAGAGAAATATCAGCAAAAAAGTGGAATTACCCGGAGATTGATCACCTCTTACGTTCCAGTTGATGTCCGATAAACTATGCATTACGTCAGTGACGCTGCCACGTATGGAAACATTCTAACATTCGTCAAATTTATGGGAAATACACTTTTCATAGATTTATAATATTGGACTCCAGCTCTACAAGCGTCAGCATATTTCCAGACCAGCAAAGCTCGTGACCCGCCCATCACAAGATTGCCTGTCAGCCTCAACAACTCCACATTCATCACGAGTAGGATACTTGCACGAGTAGGTTTGTGCATAATCATTGCGTAGCATACTAGGGTGCGTAGGTCTCTGCATAAATCATTGCGTAGCATGCTAGGGTGCGTAAATTTTTTGCGTATATCATTGCGTCATAACAGGGTGCGTAGATTTTTGCATGTATCAATGCGTATCATAATAGGGTGCGTTGTTTTTTGCATAAATCATTGCTTAGCATACTAGGGTGCGTAGTTCTTTGCATATATCATTGCGTAGCATACTAGGGTGCGTAGTTTTTTGCATTAAGGGGAGGGTCTAGGTGGGAAATCGACAGTATTGGCTTTTCCGGTTTTTAGTCTCATCTAAAAGCAGACATTCTGAGCTATCTAACGGTACCAACACCATCTTTGTAAGTTGATTTATGCGTTCACGACACATCCCGAAAGGTAAGGGGGTGGGTGAGATCTTTAACAAATAAGATACGGGGAAATTAGCTGCCGAGCACTTAAATAGAGTGTTTGCTTGAACTGCAGTTCAGTTACCCGCCGGGCGTCGTACGGGGTGATGAGCATGCAGTCGCTCCCACCATCCTTGACTGGAATCAAGCTGCAGTAACGTTTAGTTTTGTATCCTTGCTACATTGAGTGCCTATTGCGATGCGCGCGGGACTTTGTCGCACTCTCCTGAACATTCACAGTTATTGTCACGGCAAACCTATCTCCTCCTAGAGCTTTGAAGCTACAGCGATGAAACATATACCATTCGATTTGCAATTAAAATATCTAAAACATTTCAGTTTCATTATAGTTTTGAAAATATTTTGAAAAAAAGGGGGGGGGGGAAGGGGAGAATCGAAAAATGTTCGAAAATTTTGCGAAAAATGCTCCCTCATCCACAAAAATTCGAAATACGGAGAAAGCTAAAACGAATCGATAGATATGGTCCTTACGCATCGAATGATAAGCGTCTCGATGTTGTAGCTTCAAATCCTAGGAGGAGATAGATTTCTATAGTACCCCATTTTTGGCCGTTTTCTAAGAATTTCACGTTTTCTTCCATTTTTTTGAAAAATTGGCACGAACAAAAAAGTCTTAGAATTCTGTTTTACGTCTATGTGTTTTCAGCACATAGACGCTCCCCTTAATCATTGCGTATCATACTAGGGTGCGTAGGTTTTTGCGTAAATCATTGCTTAGCATAAGAGGGCAAG
This sequence comes from Hyalella azteca, assembly GCF_000764305.2. Taxonomy (NCBI): domain Eukaryota; kingdom Metazoa; phylum Arthropoda; class Malacostraca; order Amphipoda; family Hyalellidae; genus Hyalella; species Hyalella azteca. Next base: position 7,237 of record NW_025935046.1, on the reverse strand, counting down.
TAGGTTTTCTCATAAATCTCCCAATGAAAATTAAGGCAGGTATGTAGTCACTAAAGCTACGCATAAATCGTTCTGAAAATATCAGAACAAATAGTTTTGCACATAAATCAGTCGAAAAATTTTAGCGCCCCTAGTTTTTTGTAGTTCATAAACGCTACGCATTTCGTAATGTATTCTTTCAAGCCCATTCGTAATGGCTCCGACGCAACCATTAGTAAATGGAGCGCAGGCAGAGAACACGGTTCTATTATTATGCATGATGCCATCAGCTGATGGAGAATGCATGATCTGAATATAATTCACTATTTTTCCGTTGCTCTTCCATTTTATGATTAAAGAGATGGAACCTGATCAGAAATATCCTGCAAGCTATTTCGCTTCCATATCTCTGGTCGATGAAAATCAGGAATTAAAACACGAGTTTTTGGTTCATATTTAAAAATGAACGCGCAAGCGACAAGTTGTAAACCTTGACACACGACTACAAGCGGCGATATTGCAGTGAAAATTTGCTGTGCTCTTTGTCAAGCGCTTTGACAAGCGAGCTCTGACAAGCCCGCGTGTCAAGTGCAATCCACGACAGCATCATTCACGGATCTGAAACATTTTTGTTAGGATATGATGCAGAGCAGAATACAGTGTTTCAAAAAGCTAGCTGATACGCGAAAAAGAATGCGACAGAAAAAGAAGTGATGAAGGACGCATGGACATCATTATCATTGATGGACACATGGACATCATTATCATTGATGGACACATGGACATCATTATCATTGCGAATGTTTGCTGACGGTTAACAGAGCGACTACATTTCCAAGAGCATGCATCTATCATGTTATGATCAATGAAAAAAAAATTCGTCCAGTTTTTGCAAAACTTCCTGTATAAAATATCCACCTTTTCTATTATACAAATCTTATATTGAATAGATTTTATTCAAATATATTTTGTTCCAATTCACAAAATACGATAACTATGTAATTGTAAAATTGTTCAATCTTTGTAGATTAGAACCTTTATATAACATAATTCTTAGTCTTTTTATAAGTAAAAGATTTCCCTAGTTATTTTTATAAACTGGAGTTGAATGCATCAGGCTTATGATGCCCAAATCCAGTTTCCATAGTTATCTAAATCCACGAAATTGATCATATCCAACACCTTGCATCGCGCGAGAAGCCCTATCAGTTATCCATTAGCCTCTCACTGCCAATTTACTGCACTTGCAGAACATTCTATTCCGTCAATATCCGACGCTGCACCGATATTAATATCTATGACAATATTAGTTCGATACCGAACACATCGAATATCGTATTTAATATTCCTTATTTGATTGCTCCGCGCGTATCCGAGTTACGTTAACGAGCAAAATTCTGCGCGAGATCGTTATTTCATCGGCGACAATAAGTCTAGTTAGCGGGATTACTGTAACGAAGAAGAAATAACCTTGAAGATTTTAGTGAGAAGTCCTCATCAAAATAAGAAGCGACATGATATTTCAGATTTGATTTGAGGAATAAACTTACCATTTTTATTGCAGTTTAATTCGATAGCGATTTGCATAAATGAAAGTTTCCAAATTTATTGGTAAAAAAGTAATGTTTCCAGAAATTGTTTTGTTACGAATTTTTTAATGATTATGGAACTGACTTTGATGACACGTCTGAACACATTATACATTGTGCATTTATACAACTAACGAAAATACGTCATACGTACACGTGCCATATTTTTCCCTTGCATCTCAACAACTTAGTATTTCTGTTGAATACACTTCATAAATCTACCATTTCCATATGCACCTTTTTCAGCGTTCCGTTTCATTGTCAGTACCATTTCTGCGCACCATGTCAGCGCACCAATTTATTTATTATCGTATTCTTCCATGGAGAGCACAAAACAAGGTTTCTGTTTTTCCTGAAAGCCAGCGACGCCGCCGATGTTATTACCTTCCTAGTAAATGGCGCAAGCTTGGACTAAAAGCTTATGCTTGTTGAAAGTTATTTTCAGGCTTCAAAAATGCATTGCCTTATGAATTTCCTTATATGACCGTCTTCTGCTTCATAGATAAACGAACACGTCCTACAGTTCCTATCGGATAGGTTCTACGTAGAGTGCGTTGTAAAGTTCAAGTAAAGGACGACTCCAAGTAGATTCGAAAAATTAACCTTAACTGCCACCGATCCTCAACAAGGGAAAAATGAAAGTATGCTAAACAAATATTTATTGAACCGAATACGCTAATTAAATACTAACAAATGAAAGGTGGAATAAAAACGGTCCTAGTAACTAAGCTAATTCAGAACGGCTACAAAGCTATGCACAGGAAAGGTAACACAACAAAATTGCGGAGCAATGGTAGTACACACAGCAATGGTAGTACACACAGCAATGGTAGTACACACAGCAATGGTAGTACACACAGCAATGGTAGTACACACTTGTTGAACGCGTCTTGTTTGTAGCTTTCAAACGAGTGCAAACACTTTGCAATTAACCTAAATAATGACATATAAATACCATTTATTAGTGAATAATGTTATAAAATGTTCATTTTATAAAAGTTTAAGACTGCATTACACGAAAAAATATTGCATGTACATCTATGGTTGTAGCTTTGTTGAACGCGTCTCGTTTGTAACTTTCAAACGAGTGCAAACACTTAGTAATTAACGAAAGTAATGATTTTTATATACAGATTTAATTCAAATAAATCTTTTTACATATTGTTAAAAAATGTTCATTTTATATATTTTTAAAATTGTCTTACGCAAAAACTATAGCACGCACAGACATGCGGTAAACTGCGTTAGACGCGCTTTTTCAGCAGCTACAAAATGAGTCAAGAAAACGGAAAAGCCAAAATTTCCGATTTTTAGGGAGGTAGGTCCCCTTAATTAATTAAAGTCTTAGTAAAGTCAAATGGTAGAAGATGTAGCAAAGGATGAATTTGGCTTTTTATCCTCAAGGTTTGTTTATTATATATGCGTAATTATTATCATTATTATTGTCATTATTTATATATTCAGATATTTCTACACATCAACATCTAATTATACTCTTTTCGTGTATGTATTATTTTGTATTATTTTTATTACAATCAATTCGACAATTGATAATAATGTTCGTCAAGAGATTTAATCGCCCTCTCTAAAAATTCTCTCTTGATAAATTTGTCCATAATTTAAGTTTTTTATTGGAGGAAGTGAAGTTTGGAAATGTTAAATTAATAAATATTCAGTGAAATTTCAACATATAACACAAACCTCAACAAATCCTGCGTATACTCATTCATATTAAAAGTTTAGTCCTTGAAGATTTCTTCCTCGTGAATAAATTCACTAACGTCTTCAATCAATCGAACACTGAAAGAAATGCGTGAAACTTTGTCCAAAATGCGATGCACTATTTTCCTTTATGTTTGTCAGAGACTTGTGCAGAGAGCAAGAAAGTAGATAATTTTCAAGTAATATTGAAGCGTTGATTTTTCTGAGTGAGCACTATCACTAAATCCGTAACTCAGCAAAGCACAAGTGTTATAAATCCGAGGAATCCCAATTAAATATTTAATTATCAGCTTTTAGCTTCCAATATGACTTTCTTAAGACTTTCCCGAGCGATCCGGGCTAGCGATGGTCGCCATATTGCCATTAGCCATATTGGACTGGCGCTCAAATGGCTTGATCCCATCCAAAGGCCATTATTATGAAACCCGTACAGTAACCTTTGTTACGAATCCCATGTCCTGGTAATTATTATGAATCCCATTCCATGGCAATTTTTACGAATCCCATGCCATAGCAATTTTTACGAATCCCATGCCATGGCAATTTTTACGAATCCCATCTCATTGCAAATTTTACGAATCCCATCCCCTGAGAATTTTTACGAATACCACTCCATGGCTACTTTTACGGATCCCATTCCATTGCAATTTTTACGAATCAGCTCCCATGACCAATTTCAGAATTCCCATCGCTTGACCATTCTACGAATTACTTTGATGGGAAAACCTTTACAGGCGCACATTTCCTTCAACACATGAGGGCCATTTACTGATTGAAATTTGTATGGTAGCTCGTTCGATTTGAAGGAAAAATAAAGGCTAAATATTGAGAATTTCGAACAGCTACTCTCCCAATGCACGAAATAAAAAATTTACCTCTAATTAACGAGCTTAAAGTAAGATATCCTTATCTTTGAAGAAGGTGCACGCCACAAAATCTACTGAATATTGGAGTGTAGAAAGTAATTAGAACTGTTGATAAATAAGTTGAACTTGCTTAAAGTCTCGTATAGTAACTTAAAAGGATTTAAAGTTCGTTTAGCCTCTTAAAGGTTCTTGACTTAACTATATTAAAAAACTTATGATCAAGAACTTCTTGCGGTTCGCCATTAAAACTTACGTAATTATAACTTCTTCGTTAAAATAAAACTTTGTAATCAATATAAGAACATAGTTATTTCTTGTTAATTAACAGCGGAAATAACTAAATAAGTCTTATATGGCAATAGATGCAGAACAAACTTTTTTAAACGTATGTCGACACAGTCAATGTTATATATAAAAATTAGGCTACCAATAAAGTTCAAACTCATAGTTCTTATTAATACTTCTCCATCGGAATGCTGAAATGTGTACCAATAACCTATAATAATAAAGCCACATTTGATTGTGATAAAACCGAAAGGTCAATTGAAAAATGCGAATCTGTACAATGATAAAGAACATTATCCGTACTTCAATAGAACTTGTATAAGATCTTGGCAAATTGTACGTATGAAAATTGTAGAAGTATACAATTATGATGTATTTTAGGGATCTTGCTGAACATAATGTACAATTATATGAGATAATTACCTATCGAAATCACAAAATCATTGAATTTTGAGTCTGAATTTTAGATATTTTGATGAATATAAGAATGTCATCTTATAAGTTACCCTTGATGTCGCTGGTCCGCCGCAGACGGGCGTGGGGGGCGGCAGCGCCCGTCTGACGGGCGTGGGGGGCGGCAGCGCCCGTCTGGACATCCCCGTCCTGTCATCTTATAAGTTAACCTTGATGTCGCTGGTCCGCCGCAGACGGGCGTGGGGGGCGGCAGCGCCCGTCTGGACATCCCCGTCC
>NW_025935046.1:0-1556 GCF_000764305.2 Hyalella azteca | reverse complement strand
TACGTTGATTTATGATTTCACGACATTTCATGAAAGGGGGGCGGGTGGGGGAGTTCTTTAAGTAATTAGATAGGAACTAATTAGCTGCTGAGCTCTTTAAATATAGTGTCTACTTGAGTTGTGCTGCAGTTACGTGTTTAGTCTCATCTTAAAGCTGACATTCTGGCCTATCCAATGGTACCACTACCATCTCTGCACGTCGATTTTCAAGTACACGACACTCCATGAAAGGGGGGCGGGGGGGGAGTTCTTTCAGTAATTAGATACGAGATAATTCCCTGTCCACCACTACAAATATAGTGTTTTTGTGAGGTCTGACTCAGTGTGCCTCCGGGCTTTGTAGGGAGAGATGTGCATGTAGTTGCTCCCATCATCCCTGAGTGGAATCAAGCTCCAGAAACGTTTAGTTTGGAATCTATGCTACATTGAGCGCATATTGTGGTGCGCGCGGGACTTTGTCGCGCTCTCCTCAACATTCACACTTACTGTCACGGAAAACCTATCTCCTCTTAGAGTTTTGAAGCTACAACAATGAGACATATGCCATTTCAATTTGCAAATAAACTATCTACAAAATGTTCATCCCGGTTTTTCTAGTTTCATTATAGTTTGAATTTTATTCTGCAAAAAGAGGGGGGTGGCGGGGGGAAAATAAAAAAATTTCCGAACATTTTGGAAAAATGCCCCCCACTTCCACAAAAATTGGAATTTCAAAAAAAGAGGATGAACATTTTGTAGATGAAAACCTCACGCATCGAATGATATGTGTCTCGATGTTGTAGCTTGGAAATCCTAGGACTAGATCCATTTCTACAGTACCCCCTTTTAAAGCCGTTTTCTAAGAATTTCACGTTTTCTTTCATCTTTTTCGAAAAATTCACACGAACAAAATGCGAGTTTTTTTTATTTTACATATGTGTACCAAGTTTCAGAGTGATCCGACTGTAAATAGCCGAGATAATTTTTAGGGTAGACGCTCACCTTAAACTCTTGCTAAAAGAACACCAGCGGCCTGATTTTACAGGGCCGTCTTGACCGAACCTAACGAGGTTTGCGTTCCATTAGCCGCAGGCTTCCTTGAGCTACCGACCGTGATGGCCAATTGTGTCCATATTTACAATCGCGGACACGTCAATTTTATGGCGTTTATCTATTAATTGTGATTATATTTTTATGATGATTATCTTTTTAATGTGGTTATCCTTTATTGTGGTTGTTATTTTCTGGCGGTCATTTTTATGATTGTTGTCATGATATATTTTAGTCTTTGGCTCTGATTAAGTGAGGTGAGTAGGGGCCCTTAAGATGATTCTATACTCCCGATATTTATATCTGCTCTTAAAAAAACAAGGGAATGCTTGAAATCCAACGCGTTTGGTGCGTAATTTCTACGGCAATTTTGACTGCAAAACATATTTGTTTCAACAAATTTACACAGTTTGGCTTCATCAATCAGTTTAGAATATTTTTTTCAATATCCACAGCGCGGTTTCGTCGAGGGCCGTGATGATCGTGATGTGGTTGTTCACTGCCGTGACAATGTCCTGTTACATCGC
>NW_025935045.1:0-2132 GCF_000764305.2 Hyalella azteca | reverse complement strand
GTCTGTCTGTCCGTCCGTCTGTCCGTCCGTCCGTGACCTCAAGTTTTCGTCGAGGAGAAAATGCGCTCTCTGTCACTCACTGCAGTGAGTACTGAATTATTTTTTTTAAGTTGATTAAAAACTATTTTTTTTTATTTTTTGTATATTTTTAAACGTTAATCAACCACTGATCAACGTTTAAATTTTAAATTAAATGAATAAATATCATTTACTTTAATAAAAGTTTAAATTTATTATTTATGAACAAATATTTGAATAAAACTTAAAGTAACTGTGAAAATTGAAATAAACAATAAATAAAAAATAAATTGGGATAATGGAAGGAAACGAGAGGAATACGGGTTCAGGACGGGAGGATTGATTACCTTTCTTGGATTTAATCAACCCCAGTTTTTAATTATTTTATAATGTACTTCTGAACTTTGATTAATCACCGTTTATTGTAAATTAATAGTTGAAAAGGGGAGAATTTTAATAATGGATGATAGCGCCATGCTGATTATAAGGCCTGTTGTGGAAGTTGCTAGAATTATCTTTGTTGAATTTGATTGAATAATCTTAGTTGAAGTTGATTAAATTATATATGTCGAAGTTGACTAAATTATCTTTGTTGAAGTTGACTGGATTATCATTGTTGAAATTGATTAATCACTTTTGTTAGTTCCAGAAGCGAATTAAAAATTAAAAACTGAAATGGAAGTAATTCAGGTATATTGGTCTAGGAGAGACCTACAGTGGGTTTCTTCGCTAGTTGTTAGAGAAGGAAAAACCTGACAATGAAGGTCATTGTCAATAAACAATATGATACATTTTATTTTTTTATGGCAGATAATATAATAAGAGAGAGATCATTGCAGAAATACCTATGCATTATTACACTATTATGTTAAAAAATCTTTTTTAAAAGGCAACACTTACGTCAAACCTGTTTGCGCAAATGGCAACGAAGCCAAGGGAAAGGAGATAAATGCAGAAACCAATAACACCAATAATTAAATAATAGGTCCAAGGCTTATTATAATTATTAATATACCGTTTGTTTTTTTTTTCTTTATTAGAGATAATACGCGCGCGAAACAATTAGGTGCAGATGGCGAAGAAACAATGGGCGAGCAGTTGAATGCAGAAAGCAACAATGCCAATAACAAAATAACTGCGCAATTTCTTATCGTATTTCTTGATTTACCATCCGTCTTATGTCTTTGTTTACAGTAATGCGCCAAACATGCGAGTGCAGATGGCGGCGAGACCGATGGCGAGGGGGATTGATCCTTTAACATCCGTCCTGCGGGAGTCTGTAGAGCCGAAGATCGTGAAGACCAACAAGAAGGTGCACAAAACCTCCACGCCGAACGCCTGTCCTTCCGTCAGCTCAGGGTTCACGCGGGTGCATCCCATGCCGTATCGTAGGCTTTCAGGTGTGATGCCCTGGAGACAATTGTAATATTTTTTAAAATTTTATCAGATGAACATATTTTTCAAAATTTCGTCAGAGGAACATATTTTTTTTAATTTTGTCAGAGGAACATATTTTTTTAAATTTTGTCAGAGGAACATATTTTTTAAAATTTTGTCAGAGGAACATATTTTTTTAATTTTGTCAGAGGAACATATTTTTAAAATTTTGTCACAGGAACATATTTTGTAAAATTTTGTTAGAGGAACATATTTTTTACCCGCTAGTCATGTAAAGTTGAAAAAAACATTGATTAAATGTAGTTTCTTAGGATTCAAGCTATCAATGATTCTTCATCGACATTTGACTGGAATTTAGGTTTAAAAATTGTGAAATCGATGAACTTTAATAAATTTTTAAACGCATGCTTCAGTTTGCGCACCGCTTTCAAGTCTAACGTAATAATAAAACGAATAGATTTAAAACTGTTTTCAATCTAAAATGAGTTACTAGCTAGACTTAAAAATATTGAATGCCACAGCAAAGGAACTCACGTAAAGGATACCGTGCTCACGCAAAGGATACCGTGCTCACGCAAAGGATACCGTACTCACGTAAAGGATACCGTGCTCACGTAAAGAATACCGTGCTCACGTAAAGGATACCGTGCTCACGTAAAGGATACCGTGCTCACGTAAAGGATACCGTGCTCACGTAAAGGATACCGTGCTCACGT
>NW_025935044.1:0-892 GCF_000764305.2 Hyalella azteca | reverse complement strand
AAACTAGAGAGGTGACAGAATTACCCACGATGACGGAATATACCGCGTTTACCCTATAAATTTTCCAGAAATTCATTTTATTCCTTCTAATTTAGAAAGTTTTGGAAGTGATTGGAATATTTAGAATGGGCTACCTATCTTAGCTCTTATGCAATACTTAAATGTTTACAAAATATACTTTGATGTTGACTAGGGTAAATGCACCATATTCTGACACATTAAGGATGTACCAAGAAATGAATGCCTATAAAAAGATTACTGTATGCGCAACTTGAGTTCTGATTGCTTTACGTCACTCTCGAAACACCACACTATGCGCCAGCAGGCAGCAATGATGAAACGTCACAAACTATTGTCATATTTATTTAAAAGCCTTTAGAATTCAAATCTACAAAATCCCTGAATTCTGATGCTATGTGTTACTAAATTTGGCTGCCAATTTTAGTAACAATATGCCAAATTTTGGCATATTATTAACTCACAATATGCCAAATTTTGGCATATTGTGAGACTAATTCTGACAGCGCACAGCGCTTCAAACTCTTACTAATTTGTAATTCCGATGCACTGTGTTGGAATTCCAACGCCCTCTGTGAGCTGTCTTGGAATACGACACAGCTCGGAACAAGCTTAATTAAAAAATTGTAATTTTTTGTCTGCTGCATGCCTGCATCTCTAATGGACATGCCATGGGCAATGACACTGTCCACTGCCAGCTTGATATCAGCAGTTGTATACAATTTCCTTTGTACAAGTTTCCCTGTGGGCTCATAATGTCTCACCATTTTAATAGGACCAAGTGAATTTTCTATAAGAGAAAAAGATCATAAAAAACCTGAAAAATAAAGGGATCATTTAGAGACAAGCATCATATTTTTGGAGAAATAGATCA